>NW_020291341.1:157236-313257 GCF_003184745.1 Aspergillus uvarum CBS 121591
TAAATAAAATAAATAAAATAAATAAAATAAATAAAATAAATAAAATAAATAAAATAAATAAAATAAATAAAATAAATAAAATAAATAAAATAAATGTTAAAATATAAATTACAGCTTATTAGAATAATAATAATAAATATTTTTAAAATACGAATTTAGTTTTGCTGTAAAATTTCAATACCTAGTTTATTTTATAATATACATTAAATAAAAGCAATTGCATTCTCAGTAATTTTATAAAATTAAAAATATTTTTAATTTTTAATTCTTTTAGTTTATTGATTTTTATATATAGTAGGAGGAGTTAGTATTAGTTTAAAATAAAACTTTTATTAATAAAAATAAATAAATCAATATTAAATATAAAATAAATTTTTATACTAAGAAGTAGGGCTAACCAGAAGATATATAGACTAATAAGTTTTTTAATTTCATATGGATTTAAAATATTTTAAAAAAGTTTTTTACTGGGTTTTAGCATTTTAATATAAGAGATATTTAATTATATTTTTTTAATTTTATATGAATCTTTTAATAGATTTATATTTTTTATTAGTTTATTTATGTTAAGGCCTCGCCTGGTTGGCTGGGCAGCTCACCACCTTCGGCGGCCCTTAGTTCTATAGAGATAGCCTAGAATCCATTTATTTCTATACTGTTTTAGGTTATAAGCCCAGCTGCTTAATTTGCCCTTTATTATTATTATTATTATTTTATTAATATCCAGTATTATTAAAATACTCTTTTTTTATTGTAATATTTTTTAATAATTTATATTAAAAATATATTAATAATACTACTATAATTCAAATATAATACAGTAAAACTGTTAATATTAGCTAAAGTATTAAATAAATAGTCTAAAACCAGCAACAGCACCACTATCTACTAAAATATTTCGTATTATTAAAAATATAAAAATTTATTAAATAAGTTACCAGACGCCCTGCCTAATATTACAATATTTTTTATTAATAAATAAAAATAAAATACCTAATATTATATTATTAAAACAAATCTTTATTTTTATTCAGTAGAAGGTTTTATTAATACTATATTACTATATCTAGCCCCAGGTATGGAATACTTTAATATATAAAAATAATAGTTTATATTGATAAGAAAATAGCTTATAAATTTATTATTAAAAAGTATACTAAAAAGTATTTAAATTAGTTTTTAAACTTTAAATATACTAATAAAATATTTTTTATTATTTATTAGATTATCTATAAAAAAGGCATGCTCAGAAAGCAGACTATAAATTATTGAATCCTTTATAAAAATTATTATAGTATATAAAAGTATTTTAATTTATTAATATATTCTAATATAAATATACTAATGCGAAGACTTTTAACACTAAGATTGATTTCTATACTACAGCTTCTTTTTCTACTATTTAAAATATAATCTTTTATTATGGGTAATGATATATAAGAATAATATTAATAAAAATAATTATAGTAAATATAATAATGTTAAGTTTTTTAATTTAGTTATATATTTTAAAAATATAGCTAAAAAGTAAAAATAGAATACCAGCTATATAAATACAGCTCTAAAGATATCTAAAAATAATAAAAATAAACTAAAGGATTTAATCTTAGTAAATATATTAAAAGAATAGAAGAATAATATTATATAGGTTTTTAAAAAAGCCTGCAAACAGTTAGTTTAATAATTAATTTACCTAAATATAAAACTTCTTTTATATAAAAAAATAGAAACTATTTTTGCAATAGTTTTAGATATAATATTAATTTATACTTTTATTTTTATTAAAATATATATTTATAAAAATAAAAAATATAAATTTGTATATAGTACTATAAGCTGCTAACTGCTAAAGACAATCTTACAACTACTGTATATTTCTATAATATTAACATATTTCGAAATATATTTATTACTAAAAATCTAAATAAAAACATAAACTTATTAGATAAATATAGAACTTTAGCTTTAGATATATCTTAGTACTGGACTTCAATTATTTTAATACAATGTAAAGTATAGGCGCCTGGCAAGATATATTAGGATCTAATCTATCTAATAGTTTCTATAAACTAAAAAATATAAAAGAATTAAAATATATTTTAATATTAGAAATAGTAAAACTGTTAAATTATTATACAAGCAGAGTATAGTTTTAATATTTTCTATAGTTTACTATTAGTATAAGTAATATTTAAACACTATAAAATTAAAAATCTTAATATTAGGTATATTATTAGATATATATAGACCAGTGAAATATCTGTTATTAAAATTTACAATAATAAATTTTTTTTAATATATCTAATTTACAGCTGCAGATTTATATTTTTTATATTATTATTTAGACTATATTGATAAGCTAAAATAAATTAGAATATTAAAAATACTAATAATAAAGTTATTAATAATTCTATATTTTAATATAATCCGTATAATACTATAAAAGTATAGAAATAGTCTTATATAAGCTAATAATTAAAAAATAAAAAATTTAAAAATATTTAGAATTATAATGCTCAGTATTTAAAGCCAATAAATATTAAAAATAAAAAATAGTATTTAATTTTTATTAATTTATTTATAGGCTGTATAAAGGTTTACTTTTAAAACCCTTTAAAAAGTAATTCTAACAATATATTAATTATATTTAATAAATAATATACAGTTGTTACTAATTAGTATATTATTAAATAGCATCTTAACAGCAGCTAAAAACTTATAAAATACCTTTTTATATATTAGAAAATATAAATTTAAGCTGTATATATAGATTAGCTATTCTATTAGGTATAAAAAAACAATAGTGATATATTTTATATCTATAAATAAAAGTCTAAAAGGTTATATAGTCTAGCAGTATTAAATTTTTAAAAATATATATACAGTAATAATTATGATAATAGTATAGAAAGTATCTAATTTATTTTTTTTCTGACAGACTTTTTATACTATAAGATAAAAATATCCACTTTAATACCTGTTCAGCTGATTTAGCAGAAATATAAAATCATTTATTAAATATAATAAAATTACTAATTTACAGCTGAGTTTAGCCTTTAATTTTATTTTTTATATTTAAATATTTCTATACTTTAAAATATTTAATATGTACAACTGTAAAAAAGGCAGTTACAGATATTTTTTAAAATAGTTAAAAAATAATAATAAGAAAATCTTTATAAACTATAAATAATAAGGCAGATATAACCTTAATAAAAAAAGTATACCTATAAATATTATAAATAATATTAAATATTAAAATAACTTTTTTTAAATAAAAAGATAAGATTAATAATTTAGATAAAAATTATGTATACTTTTATTATGTACTGTAAAGTTTTAGACTTTACATTTTAAATAAACATTATTTTTGTTTTTTTTAAATAATACAAAGTTTTGAAATATTTATTTTAAATATCTGTATATGAATATTAAAGTAATCTTAATATTATAAATTATATATAAATAATATTAATATATATAAGATCTTATTAGAATTAATATATAAAAAACTACTAAAGATTTTAAAAAATATAAATATAAAAATAATACTGTATACTTTGCTATAGATATATATAATATTTTGAAAGTAATATATTTAATAATAAACCTATACTAAATAATAGCAAAATAGTATTTATTATATTTTAAACAGTTTATATTAGCTTTTTATATTTATTTCAAGTTTAATTTAAATAATAATTTTCAAAAAATATATAATAGATGCTGGAAGGCTAAATATTATTATAATTAGTAAGATTCTTATAATAAATATAGCTATAGATATAAAAATATTTAATAACTATTTTAAAAATAATAAATTTTATAATTTTAAAAAGTATATTATATTAATACTATTTACAAATCTGCAGCTGGAAAGGTTTTATATACTAATTAAAATATAAAGTTATATAAAAGAAATATTTTACTAAAGCTGTATTTAATTATAATATTAAAAATATTTTAAAAGCTAAAGAAACAGCTGCTGACAAAGCTATACAAATTTTAAAGTATATAATATTATTAAATCTTAATTCTTCTGTTAATTAGCTAATATATTTTATTAATAAAATAAACCTATTTATTACTAATAAAAATATATAAATAATAAATATATAGAGTAAATTAAAAAATTAATTTTATAAAAACTATAGATTAGTACTATTATAAGTTCTAGGCTATTTTAATAAAAGTATTATATATAAGTAGTCTGCCTTTAAAAATATTTTTAAATTATATAATATAATATTAATTTATTTTAATAATATTTTATTTTAAAAATATATACTGCTGCTAAAGTGCGTTTTTAATAGTCTAACTAGCAGTAAGCTATAAGAACAGAAAAAAATAAAAAGTATAAAAAATATATTTAAACTTATTAAAAAGCTATTTAAAAATTATATTTTATTTAAAAAATAGATATATATAGTTAAAATACTTAATAGCAGCTGGATATAATAATTTAAAATATATTAGATTATTTTTAATAATAAATAATAGTTTAGACTTAATTTTAATAATAATTATATTTTAGTATTAAATAATATAATTTTAAAACTTATAAATACAGCTATTATATTTTTATAGTTATATTATATATAATATAATAATATTACAGTATATTTTAATATTGAATTATATAAATGAATTATTTATATAAACTAGCTAACAGGCCTCTGTAAGTTGCCTGGTAAAATCTAGTACTTAAAAAAAGTACTATATAAACTTTAATAAGTAATATTTTTTTAAAGATAAAATAATTGATAAAATATTATATAAATTTAAATTTAAACTATGATAGTAAGATGCCTGTATTTATATCTAAAAAAATAATTTTATTTTATATATAAACAATTTTTTTAACTGTACCGGATATAGTCGAGATTAATATTATTTTATATAAATTTAAAAAGTTATTAAATTAAAATATTTTAATAAGCTAGTATAGTTTTTAGATTATTTAATTTTTAAAAACTATAAGGCTGGAATAGTAATAGTCAGTTAAAAAGCCTATATTAATAAACTATTTAAAAACTATAATATAATTAATTATAAAAAAAGACTTTTATAAATTGTAAATATTATAATATACTGTATAAAAGTTTTAATAATATTAATATAAATTAATATAAAAAAATATTAAATAAGCTAAACCAGCTGGTAATAAAATATATATTAATATTAAGTATATTATATATTAATTATAATACTATATTACTTTACTATAATTAATCAATTAAAAATACTATTAAATATATTTTATATTCTTTTAAAAAATCTATATTTAATATTATATACAGGTATAACTATAGTAAATAGTTTAAAATTTATATTAATACTTTATATATAAATAATAATAATATAAGATCTACTAAAACTTATATTATTATATATAATAAATATATATTAGAATAGTAAAATAGATTTTTAATATATTGATATAAAAGAATCTTTTAAATAGCCTTACTAAGCCTTTTTTATAATAGACTTTATAGTATTTAGATACCTACTAAAATAAGCTGTTTAAATATTATTTATATTATTTTTAATAATATTATTATATATAAAATAGATCTTATTTTTTACAACTGCTAGCCTACAGTTTTATTAATCTTATTTTATGTAACTTTTTTAAAGCCTTAGTACTAGGGGAGTAGCTAATATTTTTATAGTAATTATATATACTTTAAATACCTTTATACTATCTGGATCTTTTAGTAAGCTGGGGGGATATATTAAGGCCTTATCTAATTAGCTGGGCAGCTCACCGCCTTTAGCAGTCCTTAGTTAGTTCCATAAAAATAGCCTGGAATCCATACATCTACACGCTTTCCCAGTTAAACTTATTTTAATAATATTTTATATATTGATTTTTTATATATAAATTTTTAAAATATTATTATATAAATATTATAAAATCTAGTTCAGCTAGAGAGTTATTTTTGGTAGCTTTTTAATTTAAATAATAAATATATACAAAAATAAACATTTACCTTATTTAAAACTATAACTTTATGTATTTTAATACTCCTAGTCTAATAAATATTTAGTTCATTAAAAATATTAAGATTATAAAGTTTTGATTTAAAACTAAATAAAATATTTTTCTCATATATACTAGATATACTATGTTATTTTTAAAATATGTTCTTGTTATATTAGATCTGTATTTATAATCTAGTTGACTATTTAAATTTTAAATAATATTACTAATATTTTAAAGTTTAAAATAGTTAATACTTATAAATCTAATTCTGATAATATTTCTATATCTATATATATTATATCTCAAGTATATTTAGTTAAAAAAATTTAATCTACTCATCTTATTTGAATTAATATAATTAGATATAAAAATATTATGTTTAATTATAAAAATCACACTGCTACTATTTATAAATATTAAAAGTTTATTATTCTAATCTGAACTATTATTAAGGTTAATAAAATTACTATATTTATTTATATCATATAGTTAGTTATTATCCCTATATACATTAAAGTATATATATTTATTAAAATATATAAAGAAGCTTTAAATATGATTTTATTTTTAAGCCTAATTATAGTTCTGGTATATTAATTATTAGCTATTTATTTAATTAATACTAATTCTTTATTTATTAAAGCTACTAATAAGACTTTTAAGCCTACAATCTTGAAATATTATACTTATAGTATTATTATTATTATTAATAACTATATTACTATATATTATATATAAAATAATACTACTAAACTAGCTTATTTATTCTTTATACTATTTACTATCTTTTGATAAATTTAAAAAACTATACTTAAAAATCTATATACAGATATAATTAATTATCTTTATTAATTTTTTCATATAGTAGTAATTTTTAAAATATTGAATTTTTACTTTTAAATACTTTTAAATACTTTTGAAAATCTATCTTTTAGTATATTAACCTAGCTGCCGTTTGATATACTGTTTTGATTAATTTTTATACCAGTTATTTTACTGCTAATAATTCTTTTATTTTTGAAAAGGTTAACCCAGCTGTTCTTTTATATTATTAAATAGCTAAATAATTTAATAAATACTCTAACAAATAGTATTCTTATTTACATTAAAATCCTAATATAAAAAATATTTTTCAAAAAAATACTTATATTATATAATATATACGTATTGTTTCATAGTTTAAATATTAATATTACTAATATTTAAAACAAAGTATTAGCTTTATACTTTTTAAAAAAGAAATAAAAAGATTATACACCCAAACTGTATAAGATAACTCATTAGATTCTTGATTATTATTGTTTACTCTAATGAATTTTCGTCACCTAGATGTCCTTCTGAATCAGCCTGTTGAGCTTCAGATCCTCTTTATATTTCTAAAGCTAATTAGAATATTATAAATAAAATATTTAATCTTTTTATATTACAGACAAGATATTTTATACTATTAGTTATATATTTTTATGATATTTGATTCTAAAACAAAAAATAAATAAGCAGCCAATTTAAAAAAATATATTATTACTAACTTCTATAGAGTAAATAAAAAAATAAAATCTAATTTTTATTTTATTTTCATACAAAAAATATACTATAAATAATTTATAAATATTAATATATTAAAACTGTTGATTTAATTATCCACTCTTACTAATATTCTATAAAAGAATTAGCAATTGTCGAGCAGTTATAATGTATTAAATCTAAAAGAATTTTTATAATAATTATAAATCTTATTGATTTTAATTTTTTATCAAAAGATAAATAGGTTTTATATTATAGAAATTTTTTATATTTGCTTATATATATATTAATAACATAATTATCTATCCTAATATATTTAAAGATTATTTTTAGTATTTATCTATTATTTTGACTTATTTCAGAAAGTCAAATCTATTTATATAGCATTTTTTTTATAAATCTTACTAAATTATAATACTTTTTTTTATTAGTTGGCTGTATTATTATATAAATTAATATATATAGAAAATGCTCTACTTTAAATTTAAATAACATACTTCTTAAAACTATATAAATATAAAAATCAAAAACAGGAATATATATTTAAAAATCAAAATTTTAAATTTCATTTTTGAAACCTTTTAGTTCTTTTATTTACTATAAAATAAATTTATAGATCTAAAGTACTTAGCCTATTTTTTAAATGAATAAATACTTTTTTATTAATATTAATACTAGCTGCTAAAATATAGATACTATAATATACTATTTTAAGTCTGATTTTATTTATAGTAATTTATTTAAGCTGCTTTTATATATTGCAGTAATATTTATTACATTTTTATTTTGAGCTTTTATTATTATAAAAAAATTACTAGCTAATAAAGTTTAAAGTACTTTAACTAGTATAAGTACTATTAAAAATAAAATATTTAATTGAAATATTATAATTAAATATAAATATGCATAATTATTTATATTTACTATATCTTTATTGTTACAATTTTTAACTACATAATATTTAATACTATTTTAATTAAACAGTTGAATCTATATTTTATATATATATTTTATTTTATTTAAAATCATTAAGTTTATATTTATTACTATTCTGGAAAGTTAAATATTATAGTAGATATATTATTTTATTTACTTCAAATAAATAATATCATGTAATAAAAGAATACATGTGCAAAAATATTCTTTTATAGAAAAATAAAAATTTAAATAGTTATAAATATTATTTAAAAATGTTACTAGATTTAGAACACTAAGAAAACTATAAAAATTTTACTTATATAAAATAAATTATAATAAAAAAAATATTTAACAACCAGCTGTAAATATATACTATTTATACTTTTATAAAAAATTTATATTATAAAAGTATAGAAATTTAATTTAAAAAAATTAAAAAAATTAAATATACTTTACAAACTATTTATAATCTTAAACCTTTCTAAATCTAATATAAATTATAATATATATTTATAATATATAACAGCTAGAATATATAAAAATAAAAAATAAAATTTTATAAAAAATTGATATTTATTATTTATATATAAATAGTTATTATACTACTAGCTAGTTTCTTTATTAATATAATTATAAAATATTCAAATATTTAGTTAAACAGTAGCTGCCGGCCAGATTTAATTATAAAAATATTTTTCATAAAACTAGATCTAAACAGGCAGCTATTTAATATTTAATTATTTAATATATAATATAAACTATATAATAGGCTTACGGATCTAGATCTACTTATAAAATAAAAATAAAAATAAAAATAAAAATAAAAATAAAATCAAAAACAAAAACTAATAAACTAATATAAATATAGTTATAAATATAAATATAATTATAATTATAAACATAAAAACTATAGTAAAAATAGTAGTATTAGTAGAAGTAGTAGTAGAAGCTTTTTTTTAAAAAAAAATAAATTTATAGTATATTAAAAGCTATTAACTAAAATTCTAGCCCATTTAATAGAAACTTTATATAGTAGAAAATAAAGATATAAACCATAATTAGCTTTATAAAAATAAGAATAAAATAGTTAATAACTATAAACAAAATAAGTCTACTTTTTATAAGAAAAATAAGTTATATAAAATATATTAAGAATTATTATTTAACTTTATAGTAATAATAAAGTTAGAATTAATTAATTAAATATTTTAGAGAATAATACCCAATTATAACAGCAGAACTTACCGCGGAAGCAAAAAAAATAAAAAAAAGTAAAAATCTAAATAGAAAGCTTATTTATATAAAAATAGATTTTATTTTTGTAAAATTAGCTCCGCTAGTTTTTTTATAAAGTATTCTAAACTGCCTTATTAAATACATTAAAAATAATAATACTATTTACTAGATAAGAATATTTTATAAAGATAACTCGTAAATAATAAATTATATATTTAGTAATTTAATAAATAAAATAGTTGTAGACAGGGCCTATATATTATATTCTTTTTAAAAAAATAAATAAAACTATTTTTTACTACTTTAATTTTCTATAAAAAAATATTTTTAAAACAGAGATTTTAATAGTATTATTATAAACAAACAAACCACTTTACATAAAAATTTTTATAAAAGTTCTATGAGCTTATTTAATCTTTTTACTATTAATTTTAAAAAATATATATAAAAAAAGACCTAAAATATCAGCTATATAATAGCTAAATAAAGTAGTTATAGAATTACCTAAAGTAGCAGCAGTCCTATAAAGGTAGACAGATTAGTAATAATATCTTAGGATATAATATTACTGTCTTAGCTATTATAAAGGACATTTGTTTACTATGCTATTTTATTTTTTTTATCTTTATATATTTTAAATAATAGTTTAAATAGTTTGATATATTCTCCAATATACTGCCTGTTTATTTGTTTTTATATCTATATTTATATTAGAATAGTTTTTTTTCTATAACTGATATATAAGACGTCCTATACAAAATTATAGTTTTTTTTAAAAATACTATAATTATTCTAAAAAGCATTCTGTTATTACTAATTTAAAAAAATATTTAAAACTTCTTTTTCTATTTTAATACTAAAAAAGCCTTTGAACTTACTGTTATATGTATAAAATACTTATATAATTTGTATTGTAAGCCTTTATTTTATACCTCTGGTAATATGGTATACCTTTATTTCTACTATAAATATACTATACTGTCTATTATAAAAAAGCTGTTATTTTAATGTATTAGTTTATTTTATATTTTTAAAATTATTACCTGTTATATCTTAATTTAATCTTTTAAAATTATAGAAACAATATTTAATTATATTAATAATATAGTTAGAACTAGTTAATTTTATTAACAATTCTAATTTCTTAATTACATATTATTAAAGCTATTTAAAATAATTAGAAAACCTTTCTTAATAATAATAATTATTGAGAAGGTAATTATATTTTAAAGTTATATATTCTTTATTACAGGTAATATTATATACTAGTTCTTTAATATCTTATTTATTAGAAAAATATAGTTTTGAAAATAATATATAAATATATATTTAAGATTAATATATTTAAATTTATTTATTTACTTAAACAACCTAAACAGTTGCTATACTAATATTTTATTTACTTATATATTTATATATGTTAATCAATCTATTTTATATCTTTTTTTTTACTTTTATTTTTTTATATTCTGTTTTATATATTTTATTTATTATAATTATATTATATATCTATAGATCTAGTATTTTTATATATTTAATTAACTATAATAATAAAAATGTTTATTTTAAAATATAGTATATATAATATTCTAATATTTAGATATTTTCTTATAGTAATATTCTATTATTTATATATTGCTTCTGTTTTTATATTACTTATAGAGCAGAACTTTCTGTATCTTGCTGTCTTATAGTTTTTTCTATTAACAACTTTGTTATACGTAATAATATAAATATGATTCTTACGTATAGCAAACTTTATAATTAGCCTTTTAAAAATACTTTGTTATATATTTAGAATATTTATTTATTTAAGTTATATTGAGAATTGGGCCTGTAAGTTAAACTAAAAATTAAATAGTATATTAAAATCTATTTTTTAAAATATTATAAGGTTTAAAAAAATAATAAAAAGGTAGTTTTAAATAGAATATTAAAATATATATCTAATAAATTAGCAGCCAGCTGCTGATTATTATTAAATAATTTCTATTAAACTTTTAAAAGTTATATAAATAATAAATATTTAAGTTTTTACTTAGTATATATCTATCTAAATATATATTGTAGCTTATTTAATATAGTTGCAGCAAGACAGATTATTTTTACTCTTCTTATTTAAAAAACTATTCATAACTAAGATTTTTTTTAAAGTCTGTTTGGTATATTTGGAAAAGCTGCTATAAATAAGTACTAAAAAATTATTATATGCTTATATAAATAGATTACGAAGTTTACTGCTAATATATGGAATTTATAATACTTAAACTTTTATTTAGATATTTATTTAAATATTTTATCAAATATTAGCTTAGCTATAGAAGTTAGGGTGGGAGTAAAACTTTAAAAATTTAATTTTAATAGTTTTAATAATAAAAATAGTATTTTAAATAGTAAATCTATTTTAATTATATATACTAAAGGGTCTACTAAGGATGTTATTTAGCTTAATACTTAAAATATAAATTTTAGTTATGTATAGTGTTGGCCGCAACCCTGAGCGGTCAGTTCTGCCACCAGCGACCGCCGCCCATTCTGCCGCGGGCAACTGCCGCCTCTGGCGAGATATTTATATATATATTATATATAGTAAGAAGAAGAAAAATAAAGCATTTATCTTTAAATCCTCTTTTTATTAATAGTAATAAATTACTACTGCTAATATTAGTAGCATATTCTACTAATAAGTTTTAGTTTATCTAAAAGTCTGATATTAATTAGAATTACTAATAAAAGTATTTTTTAATTAATTTATTTATTTAAAACTGGTATTTTATTTAGTGGAATATTTATAGTACTACTAACCAGCTCTTCCCCAACCACCTTTTTTATTTATTTTTTATTTACTATTATCTTTTGCTTATTTTAAACTTATTTAACTCTGCTGTTTTTCTAATTAATTATAAATAAGATTAGTAACTAAGTACTAAAAACTTTTAAAATTATATATAAAATTTATACTACAGTTAATTCTACTATAGATTATAGGATTATTTAAAGTCCTATTTTTAATCCTAATAATTATTTATTAAATATATAATAATTTATATTATTATATATATATTAACTAATATTTCTATATTATATATATATTAACTAATATTTCTATATTATATATATTAATATATTTGGAAACTTTTATTACTATTATATACTATATATTATACTTTATTAATATAAACTATAAAAATACTATAAATATTTTTTAAAATACATTAACTATAGTAATAATAATTATAGTATAGTTACTAATTAAAGTAATATAAAAAGCTAAAATATATTAGAGTATAAAAAATAAATATTTTAAAAACAAGTATAACTATCCGGATAAATAAAATAATAAAAAACTATTTAAAAATATAATATAAAACTTTAAAAATATTATTTTACTTTTACTATCTTTCTATTTACTAATCTTAGTAATTTTTATATTTTTTAAAAAAGCTAAAGCTAATATAGTTTTTTAAACTAATATTTTTCTTACTTTAACTACTACTTTTATTTTAGTTTAATTAACTTTTAAGTTAATATTACTTACATCGAAGTCTATTTTAATAATACTATTAAAACTAGAAATATTAATTATATTATTAAAATCTGTAGTAATACTAAAATATTTTCTTATAGTTAATTTGCTTTTATTTATATTAAAACTAATATTAGGATTTTTTATTAATAACAACATCCTAGGAAACTTGTTTAAAATACTATAAATATTAAAAATTAAAGATATTAACTCTTCTATACTATTTTTTATTAATCTATTTCTAAATTTATTTATAAATATATTTATTTTTTATACTACTACTAAAATTATCTTTACTATATTATTTACCTCTAAAAGTTAAATATACTAATAAAAAACTATCCAAACTTAAACTAATTATAAAAATAATTTAATATAGATTAAAGTTATAAATTAAAATATTTTAGTATAAATAATAATAGTAATATTATATACCAACCAAAGCACTTAAATAAATATAACAAAATAATTAAATAATATTTAAAAAATATGATTTTAAAAAATATTAGTATAGATAATAGTAACTGTTTTTAAAACTTATAATAAGTAATATTAAAACTAGAAAAATTACTAATAAAAAAAATAATATTATTTATACCTATTAAAGCGCCTTTCCTCTTTACTGTTTATAATAAAAAAATACTTTTTTACCTATAAAATAAACTATAATTTATTAATAATATTTAATAGTATACTTTTAATATTGGCTATTTCTATCTAAACATACTATTATCTTAGGAATATAAAAATCCAGTAAAATATAATAAAAGAATTTATTATTAAATAATATAGGTTTTTTACTAATATCTTTATATTATATTTTTACTAGGAATATAGTTGTTATAAGTTAGAATATAAATATATTATTTTAAGATAATACTAATATGTAGTAGATATAGTAAGTTAATAAAATTTATTAAATTAGACTTATTAATTCTAAAAATATTAATTATTAGATTGCTGTAATTAAAGTATACTAAAGAATCTCTAATAACAGATTATAAAAATAATTTAATAACTATAAATATATAGTCTAAAATATTTATTATAATTAATCCCTAACAGCATATATCTTTAAGATAAATAGATTAGTATAAATATATAATATTTTTAATAAATAAAATATTATTATTAAAGTATAGTACTATATTAAGCCCAAACTCTAAAAGTATATTAAAAATCTAAAAAAACTATACTTAAAAAATTTAAAAATAAGATAAATTTGTACTTTACAACTTAAAAAAATAAATATAATCTAAATATAAAAAATAAATCCTAGAATTACTTTTATAATAATACTTATAATTATTAGGATTATAATTACTATAATGAAAGGTTTAATAATTAAAATAATATTTAATATTATTATAAATCTTATAAAATAAATTTATACAAACCCGCTAATAATTACTATAAAAACTAATATAATAATACATATAATAATAAATATAATAATTATAATAAATAATATAAAAAAACTGTAAAAATAACTGTAAAAATTACTGTAATTAAAATAAAAAATATAATTATAAATAGGATTAATACTAAAGTTATAATTACTATAATAACTATATTTAAAAAAAAACTGTAAAAGGCCTACTATAATAAAGCTGATAATAATAGTAAGATATTTATTTAAAATAAATATTTTTATTATAGCTAGTTTAACTAAGTATATAATAAATTACACAGTACTTAAAAATATTATAACTATATTAATAATAATAATACTTATTATTTTAAAAATAACTATAATAAAAAAAAGCCTCTGACTATTATAAGTATTAAAATATATTATATCTATAATATTTAAACTGCTTAATATTATTTACTTTTAATAATATATTATATATATATATTATAAATTATAATCTATATATATTTTATATAATTATAAAACCAGCTTTTACTAAAATTGATATAAACAAATTCTTTATTATACCTAAATTAAAAGAATTTTTTAAAAATTAGTAATATATAACTGTAAAAGTCTGTATTAATAAGAAAATAAATATAGTATACCTAAACTTTAAATATATTATATTAATTATAAATAAATATTAGCTTGCAGTTAATTTTTTTATTATTTTAATAGCTATTATAAACCAGCCTATATATATTTAAAAAATGAAGTAAGAATTTAATAGTATTTAATATATTGTATTATTTATTTTAATCTTTATAAAAGTGGATAATAATATAGTATTAATTTATATATATATAAATATATATTTAATCTAAAGTCTAAAGGCTAATTTTTTTATCAGGTATAATATTTTTAGTCTATATAGATTTAAAATTAATTTTAATAATTATTTTATTAATATTATATATTACTAAAATATAATTCTGTTTTTAATTATTATATTAAAACCTAATTATCACCAAAGTCAACTTATCTTTATTAAAAAGAAGTTATTATTTTAGTATATAGTAAAATCACCCTGCCGGTGCAGCCTCTAAATCTTATTATTAATAAAAACTATATTTTTAAATCTAAATAGTATATTAATATAATTTTTTTATTTATATTATAAATATTAATTTTATTAGTATAATAGCTGTTAATTTTTTATAGCTAATTATTATTAGCTGTTATATATAATTTAGTTAAATATTAGAGTTTAATACTACAGCAGTCTACTATATAATCTTAAATTTTTAAAATATATTAAAATTCCTAGTATCTATTTTATTTAAAATATAAAGAAAACTAAAATTTAATATTAATTTATTATTAATAAAAAAGTTAAAAGATAGAGCTACTATTTATAGTACTAAAAAACAGTAGAATATATTTAAAAATCTTATTAATAAATATCTAAAAGTTTAGATTAATAAAAATATACTTAAAGTTTTTATAAACTGCTGGCTCTGTATTTTTTATATAATAGTTAAAAAAATTAATTTAGTAAAACTACTAAAATCTATAAACTAAATCTAATATATTAAAAGACTGTTAACAATATTTTTAATAAATTATTAAAAATAAACTATATAAAGAAATTAAAAAACTTTATATCTTTAAATATTTTTATATTTATTATTACTAAAATAGTAATTAATAATATTAAATAAAAGTTATTTAAACTATATTTAGTAATTAATATTTATACTTTAAATATACTGGCTATTTTTAATATATACTTAGTACTAATATAAATAAATATAATTACTATTTTTATTAGTATAATATATTTATTTATATTTAATATAATTAAAATATTTTACTAATAGCCTGTCCACCCTAATAGCTGGAGATTTACAGAAATAATCTTATATTATAGTTTAAAATTTTTTAAATTTGTTTAATAGATTATTTAAACTTAATCTTTTATATACAACAACAGATTAAGAACTTATTTTAGAAAATATAAGATTTTCTATATATTTATATTAATAATTTTATCCTTTTTTTAAGTAAATTTGCTTAATTAATATTTTAAGCATCTAAAAAAGGTTTTTAATAAGTATAAAAAAATATATATAACTTTTTCCTTTAATAAGTTATTTCTTAGCTTTCTTTTTATTAAAATCTTTGGTTAAAATATTAATATATTTAGAATAATTATTACCAACTTAAAAGTAGCTGCTATTTTAAAGCTATACTTTTTAAAAATATTAACTAAATAAAAAAGGAAGATACTTTTAACTAAAATAATCTTAAAAAAACTAGAAAAAACAGTAAAATAAAATTATACAGTAAAGTTTTTTTTAATAAAGCTAACAGACTAAAAAATTAAGTTTTTTAAAGCTATTAAAAATATTTTAAAATAAAAGCCTGTTTTAGTTTATTTTAATAAATCTAGAATACTCTATATTAATATTAATATATCTAAAAAAGAGATATAAAAATTATATTATTTTATATATTAATAGATAACTACTCCAGCCTGAAGTATCAGGCTAAGTAGATACTAATAAAATTTGTTTAATAGATATAATCTAACTTATTTTTTTTAGCTATAAATTAAATAGTATAGAATATAATTACTGGTCTACTAAATTGGAAATATCTAGATTTTTTTAACAGTAAAAAATATAAATATTTTATTTAAGCTGTATAAAAAATAGTAGTTTATACTAACTACTAAGCTATTAAATCTTTTTTAAAATAAGTATTACTAATATTAATATTAATAATTTAGTTAATTTTTTATTCTATTTATACTGCCCAGTATTTACAGCAGTTCTAACTTTTTATTATATATAAGCTAAAAAAACTATATATTATTTTTAATATTTTATTTTAATTACTATTTTTTACTAAAGGTACAGCTGATAATAATAACTTTTATTTTAATATTTTATAAAATAAATTAGTAATTTTATTAGTATATTTAGCTGATAATTTTAAATAAAAAGTTTAAAATACTTACCCTAATAATAAAAAGTAGTTATAGATTATTAATTAAATAAAAAAAATAATAAAGTATAGGTGTTAGTTAACTTGCCCTTTTATATAAAAAAAACTACTTTTTAATTTATAAAATTCTCTGTATATACTTTTATTTTCATTTGAAAAGACTTTTAAAAATATCTATAATACTTTTAGATATTTTAGTAAAAATTATATAATTAAAAACCTCTGCAGCTTAACGTTTTTTTACTACTAATATTAGATAAAGCAGTATATCACCTACTACTATAAGTATAGTAAGCAAAAAATATTTAAATATTATTTTTATAGTAAATTATAATTTATTTTATTATTTTTAATTTTATTTTATATACTAATAATTAATATTATTACTACTACCCTACTAAACAGTAGAGGTAAATAAAACTATAATATAGTATTTATACTAATATATAAATATATAAAAAATTACTATTATTTTTAGTTACTATAATTAGGATGCTATTAAATAGGCTGAGCCCGTTTTTAAAAAACTTATATTTAAAATTTAAAGTATTCCTAAAGTTCTTATTAGTAATAAAAATTTTAAATTTTTGTTTAAATTATAGATAGTATTATTTATACTATTAAATATAAAGTAATACTTTATTATAGCAAGCTATATTTAAATAAATAGCTAAAGTAAAAGAATAAATTAAACTATTAAAATTTTTTTTAGTATATAGTAGTATTACTAATAGATACTATAAATTAACTAAAATTACTTCTATAGATATAGATAATTTGAAATATATATAAAAATATTTTAACTTATTTATGTTTATATATTCTGATATATAGTATAAAATTACCAACTATTTTAAATCTTAGTATATTTATATAATTTAAAAGTTATCTGTAAAATTTTTTAGTAAGAATAACTATTTTTAAAACTTTATAAATTGTCTAAATAAATATAAAGTATTAATATAATACTTACTACTAAAATATAGCCTTTTAAAAAAACAACTTTATTAAATTATATTTATACTAAGATTTTAAAACTGTAGTAATTCTAAAATAAATTTAATAATATATTTATAGGATTTTTTAAAGTTTTTTTAAAAAAGTTAGTATTAGCCTACTGTTTAAAACTATTTTCTGGTTTTTAAATATATCTAGTAATTAGTATTACTTATTTAAAGCCTTATCTATAATAGTTAAAAAAGATTAAAATCCTTTAAAAAGACTTTTTTAAATATATACTTCCTAAATCTAAACTAGTTATATATAATTTATATAAAATTAAGACCCTTTTTAATTATTACTTCAGAAATTTGTAATATAAGTATTTTATAAAATAGCTTGGATATAGTAATAAGTATAATATATAATATAAAAAAAGACTTGCAGAATATATAGAAGCTAGTCTAAAATATAATTAGTACTATTCTTATTTAATAGAATTATATTTAAACAGGCTAATATATAATTCTTTTTTAATATAAGATTGTACTTACTCTTATATTTAGTAATAAAATATTATAATCTTACTACTTTTTTTACTTTATTATTTTTTTTATTTTACTATTTTTTTTATTTTACTACTTTTTTTATTTTACTATTTTTTAAATTTACTATATTATTTTTTTTCTAATCTTTTATTATTATAAAAGTTTATCTGCTTTATTTTATTTTTTTATATTTACTACTGCTATAATAGAAAAAAGCATATCTTTTTACTTTTATAAATATATTTTAGATAAATTATTAAATAAGATATTTTTAACTATAGTTTTAGTAAAGCCAGTACTAATAAAGTTTTAGATTATTAAAATTTATCTAAACTCTGCTCTAAAATAATATTAGACCCCAGATTAGATCTTATTTTAAATAATTTAGATTTATTACTATTAATGGTTTTATTTTATATTTAAAATATTACCAACACCTACACCAACACTAATACTAAAGTTAAAAAAGTTAAGAAAACCAGAGTTAATACTATTTAAAATATATTTAAATCTAAGATTTATATTATTTAAACTAAAGTTTATATTTTCTTAAAATAAAATTACCTTCTATAAGTCTAAATAGCTGGAAAAAAAAGATTACTACTAATAATAATAATAAGACTGTAATACAGACCGGCCCTAATTCTAATAATCTAATTTTTAGTATTAAATTAAAAGTAACTAACTTTAATCTAAGTATAACCTTACTTATCTGTCTTTTAAAAAAATATTATATTAGTATTAATTCTATCTAAAAATTAGCTTCTACCATCTAAACTACTAAAATTTACTAAATCTAAACTTTTAAAGTTTTTTATTAGCTGGGCTTAAAATAAAAAATATATTTTTATTATAATTTTATTTATAATAGCTTTATTATCTATATCTATACAGTAGGCTAAGTTAAGTATAGATTAATTTAAATTATTAATTAATCTAGTATTAATCTAATAAATAAAAAAAAGTAAAATATATCCTACTTTTGGAATTTTTTAATAACTATATAATCAAAAATATAGAGTAATCTTTTTTAATATAAAATAATAATATTTAAAAAGAATATATATAACTGGTAAATAGTAATTATAAACTAAAAATTAAAATCCTCTATTTAGTTTTAGCAGTATTTAATAAAATAATCTAAAAATTAAAAAATAAGATTAATATTAATAAATAGTATCTTAGAACCGCCCCGGATAATAAGATAAATTTATATAACTAAATTAACTATAGTTTTAATAAAATTAAAAAAACTATATTATATTTATAAAATATATGTTTTCTATTTATACTAAAGATGTTAAGAAGTATATTATATTACTAATAAAAAAACAGCTAATAATAAAAAAATATAAAAAAAAATCAGACTCTGATTTAGATAATTTTATATATTTTTTTTAATAATAAGAAAACAGATACTGAAATAAGTTTAACTAATATTAATTTAGATTCTTTACTGCTATATAAATAAATCTAAGACTGGTATCTAATATAGAAAACCTTTATATTAATAATAATAAAAAGATTATTTAAAAAAATCTATAAATTTTTTTTAGTTTTTATAAATATTTCTAATATATCTACTGCCGGCTAAAGCCTTATATACTTTAAATATGAAAAAAAAAATTTTAATAGCAATTTATAGGGGCCACCTGCAACTGTATTTAAATAATATATTAAAAATAAAAAAAGCAAGTCTGGTACTTTACTTAATAATAAAATATATAGACTTTTTAGTACTAATAAAGCCTGGTTTTTTATTTATAATAATATAAATAGCTTTGCCAATAAATCTTTTAAAAAATAGCTATTATTTAACAATCTACTATACTGTTCTAAACAAATTTAATACTAATTTTTTTAATTTTTACATTATATTTTTTTTACTATTTAATATTTTTATTTTTTTAATAATATGTTTTGCTATTTACTTTTATTCTAATAAGCCCTATATATTTTTTTACTATTTACTATTTTTTTATTTTTTTATTTAATCTGTATATTTTATATATATACTGCTGCTTTAAATAAAGTTATTATTATTTCTGCTTATTCTACTATATATATATATATCTTGCTTATAGGCTGGGGGAAGTATTAATTATAATTTTAAATAGTTTATTCTACTATTAGTAATTACTGCTTTTTCTACTGCAGGCAACCGCCGCTTTTGGCAAGATATCTATATATATATTATATATAGTAAGAAGGAGAAAAATAAAGCACCTATCTATAAGTCCTCTTCTTATTAATAGTGATAAATCGCTACTACCAACATATAGTCTAGTAGTTTTTTAGTTACTAAATATCCAAAACCTTCTATTTTTTCTTAGCTAAGTAGAATATTTATATAATTTATTATAATATTGAATTAATCTATAAAAACTTTAACTGCTGTATATAAAAACAGTTTATATAAAAACTAATTTAATAAATAAAGTAGATTAATTTAAAATATAGAAGTAAACTTAGCTTTTAAACTGTATTCTTATTAAATTTTTAAATAAATAGTAATAATATAGTAGTATAGAACAATACTATTCAATATTCTAATTTAATATAATAATTTATCAAATATATAAATATTATAAATAAAAGTATATAGGTATTTAGTTTACTTATAAGGTAATCTTTTATATATAAAAATCCTAATATTTTCTTAGATAATTTATTACTGTAAGTATAGTAAAAATATATTTATTTATATATATAACTATTAATAATCTAATATTAATATTTTATAAAATATTTTCTTTTAAAAAAATTATTAGACTAAATAAATAGAATATTATTATTAGATTACTATAATCTTTTATATATGTATAAGCAAATAAATTATATATAGAAAGCTTGATTGTATAGGCTATCTGTAAGAGGCGCAGACCTTAAGGGTGCCGCCGAAGGCGGTGCCCAGCGGGTGTAGTAGCCGCGGGCTTGACAATAATATACAGCTATAGTAATAAGTATATTAATAAACTTTAAATTTAGATTTATTTATTCCTTATTTTAAACATTAAATTTTAGTTTCTTTGAAACCAACTTTTATTACTATTAATAGTTTTAGTAGAAAAGAAGCTTTTTTAGTAATATAATATATGATATTAATATAAGGAATCATAACAAGCTTAAAAAATAAATATAAAGAAACCAGTTTATTTTTACTAATTTGATACTATTAATCTCGAATATTAAATATAAAAAAATCAAAAATACAGATCTAATAGTTTATTTATTATAAAGTAGTAGCCTGACTAATTCTCCATCTTTTAGTCTTTAACAATCAATATACTCATATTCTTAACTACATCAGATTTCTACATCGCCCTACAACTGGGAATTTCCAGGTCTGCCGACAACCTCTATTGCTATAGACAAATAAAAATAACAAATTGTTCCATGTTGCCCGCCCATAAGTCATCGAATCACTTATATAAGTTAGTACTTCTGCATATAATAGTACAGTAGCCTTTATCATCTACCAATATATTCAAGTAGTTTATTTTTATTAGACGAAATTCAGAAGACTGCATTATTATTATAAAATCCGAATTAACATATGGAACAGAAGCAATAATCAGGAAGGCGGTGGACATGCCGTCTCTGGACCAAGCCCGGGGAAATGCATTTGTACAGTACCCGCAGTGGTAGTAGTCAATCTCGAACCTAACTCTAGCTAATGATGTTGGATTCAGTATTACTCTCTTCAATATAACACCGAGAGAACACAGTCTCATCGACACATACAGCGCGATTATCTTGTGAATCCAGCAGAAGCTGCAACAACCTTTGGACAGCATGGACTGGGATCGCAATAGAAGGTTTGGTCGACATGCCCTTTCCTATCTTTCCATACAACAGATTGAGGCTGATGATGTTTCAACCTTAGGTTTGATGATCACCGCGGCGGTGAAAGCTATCGACCTGCTGCCTCTAGAGGTTATAGTCGTCGCAGTAGATCGCCTCCCCGGGTTCGTTCTCCACGTCTCGTCGCGGACACATGGGTTCCCAGTAATCGGACATATGGCCGTGCTCGTAGTCGGTCACCGGCTCCTTCCAGGCGCCGTCCTTCACGTAGCCCTCATTTCTACAGTCGAGATACTGTAATGGGCCCTTATCAGAAGACATCCTCTCCACCCCGCCGTTTCTCACCCAGGAGGGATGGCAGAAATCGATCACCACATCAGCCACTCTGGCGATCAAGATCACCTTATGGCGATGGCCCGTATCGGGAGATGAGTTGGGGCCGAAGCACACCGAAAAGATTGCGAGAAGCGTCACCCCCCAGTCAAAATTTCAGGCAACCCCGTAGAGAGCGTCCTTCTCTGTCCGCAGACAAGTATTCAAAAGCTGAACTGCCAGCTCGAGATAGCAGTGGCCGCACCCCCATACTGCACCGACCACGCAGTCCATTACACACGGTCCGCAGAGATCGGGCACCGGAAATCGGCGTATCTCAACAGCGGCCATCACCATCTGCCAAGGGTGAACCATCTCCGGCGTATACCTCGGCCTCTGCTTCTTTACCCAATTCGAGACGGTCATCTCCGGTCAATGAGAGATCGAACGCCTTTATCGACCAAACTCGGGATCGATCTCCGTCGCATCGTACACCTATTCGCTGTCAACCTAGAAATTCAGACTATCCAAAACCCCGCGAAGATCGGTCAGGTTCGTTGAAAGATAAGCCCAGGCATGAGGAAGTGAGGCCAAGGGTGCCTGCCCTAGACCATGCGAGCACCGCTACAGAGAGGCGAAGTACAGACCAAGATGATCGACGTCGGTCTTTCGATGCCCAATTCACTGGAAATGCAAACAAGCCCGCTGCTTTCCATCCCAATAGTGTCCCAACACAGCCGAAAGCTTACAACGCCGCACTAACCCAAGCGCCACCGTCTGGTCCTTCACACGGCCTCAGGATTTTGCCGCAGCCAAATCGCGGGTCGAACATATCTCTACTATCAGCCCCGACTCGGCCCCGTGGTGGTGCGAGCTTCAAAGATAATTCGTGGTTATCATCATCGGCGCGTCGCGGAGGTGCATCCATTGGACTCCATGGGTCTCCCCCAACTGGCCCGCGCAATAGTCTTCCCCCTACAACCCCAATAGCCGATACAAATCGACAATCGTCTGGCAGACAGAATAGTGTCCCTGGAAGTACTCAATCACGCGTGCAGAAGGTTCCTAACCACTTGTCCGGACTACGCGCAATTGTAACGGAAGGCAGGCCCTTTCCCTCTGGCCTCAACAGCCCTATGGAAAAACGCCTCTCTCAATTGGATACCGATAAAGACAGACTCATTGAGCAGACAGTCGATCATCGAAGACTGATTCGCCTTGGTGCGCGCGAATGGGACAAACTGGACAGAGAAAGTTCTATTTGTGCGCTGAAGAGCGAATTGGCAGAGGGGCATCTGCAGCGAATTAGTGACAGCGACAGCATACACCTTAGCACGACATTTTAAAGTGTGCGATCTCTGACTTTGATACCTGGGTTGTGACTTTATGATTATGTTGTGGGTTTGTTCCGGCAGACTCCGTATCAAGTTCCGTACAGACCTGTAGCTTCCGCTCTCGCTAGCTGGATTTTTGCCTATCAACAGCACTGCTCTCAAATGTGTAGAGTCGTTTAAACAACCAAAGTACTATGACTTTCACTATACCACTACCAACTCTACGATGTGGAAAACTGTTCTGGGAAGATCGGACAAGTGGTGCTGAATGGTATACGTATACGTACTGCTGATATCCCACATGGTTTTTGCGGGGGAAATGATTATATGAGTACGTACAGTACATCGAAAATATTACGAGTAGAAGTAGTAGTCCCGTGACTTATCAGATTTGCACAATAACTAGATATACAGTACGTACGTACACATATGTACCAAGTTAGTCCATAACCAAGCTACTAACCAAAAGTGGTACTCACTTCATTCTGCCAGGTGGATCGAACCCGAAGTTCCTCAAAAGTTTTTGGTAGTCTTCTTTGATTGGCCTTCCGTGCTCCGGCATCCTGTATTACGGCATCGAGTCTTCGTACCTATTCTAAGAGTAAGTGCCAACTAACTATGTATCAGGAAGTGTGGGGCGCACCTTCCCTTCTCCCATGTCGCGCGGAGCTTGCTGTTTTCGTGTCAACATTAAGTCAACCGCCATTTAGGAAGTGAGATAGATATTCTCAAGTCATTTTGCCCGAGCTTCTGTTCACCCCCAATAGTTTCCTGGCTATCTTGAACCTGCGTCTTCTCAGATAAATCTTCTTCTAATTAATTCTTCGTTTGGTTGGATTGAAAGCCAATACCTATCTTTCACCATGAACATCTTCAGGTTAGCAGGTAAGTACCAATCGCGCCCTCCAGGAGCATACTCACATTTTAACCTTGTTTAAACTAGCCGATTTCTCTCATCTCGCATCTATCTTTATTCTTTTGCAGAAAATGAAGTCGTCGAGTGTAAGTTAGCAGCATGCATGGTCCTCCAACCGGGTGATTGATTGCGATATTAGAGCTGCTCGGGACTATCATTTAAATCTCAGGTTCTATACCTAATGGTTTTCATTACGCGATATCTTGGTGAGTCGTGCTGCCAACGTGCAAATATTCTTCTCTAATCCTGTGTTTTGACTGAAGATTTGTTTTGGGCTTTTACGGACTCCCTCTACAAT
Organism: Aspergillus uvarum CBS 121591; assembly: GCF_003184745.1. Lineage (NCBI taxonomy): Eukaryota > Fungi > Ascomycota > Eurotiomycetes > Eurotiales > Aspergillaceae > Aspergillus > Aspergillus uvarum. The sequence continues at coordinate 182,944 of NW_020291341.1, forward strand.
ACAACTTTCAAAATCTTGTTCATAGGCTCTTCAGCTTATATCATTTATCTCATGCTCACTGAGTACAAGCCCACGCATGATCCGAACCTCGATACCTTCAAGGTGCAATATCTTCTCTGTTTCAGTGCCCTTTTGGCTTTATTGTTCCCCCACGACTACACTATCTCCGAGGTCAGTCTCCAAGTCAAGTATCTGAATTGTCCGCTCAGAACTTCGTGCAGATTCTTTGGACGTTTTCCATATGGTTAGAATCAGTAGCTATTCTTCCGCAACTTTTCATGCTTCAACGCACCGGAGAAGCCGACACCATAACAACACACTATCTTTTTGCGCTAGGCCTTTACCGCGCTCTTTACATCCCCAATTGGATCTACAGGTATTATGCTGAACGTCATTTTCACTCCATTCCGGTCATTGCTGGCATCGTACAAACACTACTATATTCGGATTTCTTCTATATCTACTATACCAAGTGAGTTATTCCAGCCACTCAAGCTGGCTCTTAAAGGTACTGACTGCTGAGCTAGGGTGGTGAAGGGTAAAAAGTTCTCACTCCCGGTCTAAGCAAGGTTGGACCGTGGTTACTTTGGTCCACAAACGACATAAGGCTGCTCGATCTGCGGAGTTTCATTTGACTTTACTCTAACAGAGAACCACATTATCATCTATCAGCAGGACAATGTTTGATGCTGTCTTTCCCTTTGCTTTCGATCGTGCTTTTTAGCATCCATTATATTCTGAGAATTCGTCACGGAATATGTATTCGTCGTTGCCCACTCCTGGTGGTCAATCTGTATTATAGTTGGAAAACTCTAGACTTCTATTCTCAAAGGGTGGCACTGTTAAAAGAATCTTTAAAACAAGGTCCTCTACTCAATTCACAAACGAGTATAATTTCGACACATACTTCATGTCATTAACTCAATTTAAAGGGAAGACTAGACAAACTAGACATAGATATTAAAAAACAGACTAGAGCATTTTCGCTGGGCGTGCTGATCCCTCGCAGTGTTGTAATTGTTAGCTGTGCTGGGATTCAAGGTAAATTGGATCTCCTCATGGATCCACTGGATCTCAATAGCTTCTTTGACCAGATGATCCATGTGCTGAAGGATATCTTGTGCCATAACCAATATGAGGAGGTGAAACCGACAAGTCACTTTAGAATGGCTCTAGAACTCCCGGGACAGATCCCGGAAGGTGGCTCATCGCTCCAACTCCATATGAGCGTAGATTAGTCGAAGGCAACGGCTGCCTCTCTTGTAGGTTTCTTTGGTTGTCTAACCAATGACCATGATTACCATGACTGTTGAATTGACTAAACAAATCAGCCTGGGATCTGTCCAATGACAATTGTACGTTCAAATTAGAGTCGCGCCTAGGAATTGGTGGCGACGGGAGTGCTGACGAGCGCGACACTGTCTCTAAGCGCGGAGAGCTCCTTCTTGAACTAGGGGGCGTCAATCGCGAGCCACCGCGACGCACTTGGCAAGTAGGACATATCTTGACAAAGCGTGAGATGAGCTCTTTCGGGACCCTTCGAGAATTTGACGTGAATTCCTAGAAGTCAGACTGCGTACTAGTTGATAAAGAGTATGGGTAGCAATGTACATGAGTGGAGAACTCAAGGACAACGTTGAAGGCTCTAAATTGCGCGATACATATCACTCACCACGAATAGATCTGTCGAACTTGAGCTGAGGTCTTGTCCCTTCCACCATGTTGACATTGTTGATGTGCTCTTGTTAGAATTTTGAATAGCTTCTCTCGAATGGCCACCGGTTTTCCTTCGTGGCAGATCAACCTCGTATACTGTGATGGCATGTCCGGGTAAGCATCTAGGGGAATCTGTGAATTGGATACAGATACTGACATCCGATACTCCAGGACCAACAGCTTGAAGCTTGAACATCTTCTTTACCCAGAATCTATGAAAGATATCCTCAGCAGACGCTAAGGTGGGTGATATGACATATGATAAAGGCACAGCGCTGCTGTAATATTCATCTTGATATGAGGGTAGGATATGATCTTACCGAAATTGAGCTGATTCTATAGCTGTATCTTTAGGGTCTAACAGGACGGTCTTGATATTTCGCGCTCTTTTAGCATGGATCAATGCCTTGTCTTGCTTCTTGACAGATAAGTCGTCGACGTAACTAGTAAGCGTCTTGATGAGTATCCACATGACATACTATTGGTATTAGACGTCTCGGAAAAATAGTGAAAACCACACCTTTTCATTAATTGGTCAAACTCTCTCACATTTGGAAAGCCTTCTAGTGGTGGTACAACTGGTTCTGAAAGCATTATGTGCTCATTGCTAGACTCCTGGGCCTCGATTTCCGCATCACCGAGCGCTTCACGAAGAGTAAAATAGCTGGGTGACTGAATATAGCGCGATTGGGAGAAATACTGCGTAGGATGCTGCTGCAGGGGCACATGATCCGGCGTTGAAGGAATGGAATGCGCTGGGGAATGGTTGCTCAAGGAAAAATGATGCGTGCTTGTTGATAGGCTGGGGTGACTGTATGGTGAAGTAAACTGTGGTGTAAAAGGATGAAAAGATGGTTGGCTGAAACTGAATGCCCCTGGCTCGTTTACACTGAATTCATTATTGTCGTTATGGCTGTAAGGAAGAGGTAGATCCGTTTGATGGGTGAAATTGTAACCATCGTGATTCTCATTGCGTCTTGTATAGCCGCTCATGCTGGTCTGAAGCTTGCCGCAAGCAAGTTGGAGCTTCAAAGACAGCTAGTCCGAGTCGAGACAGCAAGCTGGGTGACACCACCACAGGAAAATTGCCTTGACGAGCGTGGCCCCACAAGAATTGGGCGAGAAGGGAATGGGGGGTGGGTGAGCGACAAGGCAAGGAAAGCTCTCCGCAGAAGACAAGCACGGAAAAAGGCTGAGGGCACGACACCAGTACTAGTACTGCACTTCTCAAAGACACTCGTTTTAGCTTGCACGAAACCAAGGACAAAGCTTGAGCATCAATCTAGGAAGGGAGCTCAGTGCCAGTTAAATAATCTGGAGAAAAAGCATGGAATTGATTGGGGGCCTGTTGAAGTAGTTTTCGGTACAACAGCTCCTCAGTGCAACTCGGATATAAACTTCGAAAGTGCGATATGTATCCAAACAAGAGGAATTATCAGGCAGGGGTGCAATTAAGACCACCACCAGCCTACCCAGGTTCGTAGGTAGGCCCTTTCTCCGGTATGACCCTAGGCATATGTGAGAGAGAGAGAGAGAGAGAGAGAGAGAATTGCTTATTCTTGATCGCATGGAGTGCTCCTGGCGGCCATGGACACCGTTGCAGACGGAGCAGCATACTCGACGAACAAGAACTAAGTGCACAACAGGAGGCAATAGTAGTCAGGGAGACTATTCGCGAAATCAGAAGACGACCTGTAGGGCATCAGCTCCTAGCTCAAGGACCAAATGCGGGAGAGACATGCAGTAAGACTCTTGGTAGTCAAAAAGATCTGTGGTACTTACAGGGTTCAAGCATGGAAGTCATATTACGTCAAGGAGCAAGACGGACATGACATGGGCAATGCCAGGGTAATGCATAGGTCACCAGCAGGGGAGGGGGGGACTGAGGTCACAGGAAGTTGTTGAATATGGAGATTACAATATAGGATAGAAAGGCACCTACCTGCTTGCCTAGCCATGACTGCTTGCTACCTTTGAGTTACCGGCCCTGGAATAGTGAGTGGGTTGAAATGCCAGGTAGCTAGTAGCTGTGTAAGAGACCTAGATAGGGGTTTACACCGCGGTACTCGGCACGCGATGCCTACCGTACTGCGCAACAACCTGCTGCAATTCATGATATTGATGTTTGTTGCCAATGTCACTCGCTTCCTTCGTTTCTGTCCGTCCTCGCTCTCTTGCTCTTTCTTCCTTTCTTTTTCCTTTCTCATCCAATGCCAAGTGTTGCAAGCTGTCGGGCGAGAGTTCTCCCATCCTAGTCAATCCTTCTTCCTCCCTTACTTGGCCAGTACGAGGTCTGAAATTACGCCTGAGGCTAACCAAGGCAGGAGGGGTGTATCTGACAGTAAAGTACGAGGAGGATTACCCCCGAATGGACGAAGAGCACGAAGTAGTCGAGTATTCAATACTCTAGGCTTTATTCCTTGCATGGTCACTTCCATTTCCGCTTTCTATGCTCAGCGTCGGGCCTAAGACGCGGATGTTGATAACCTTGAACTGCCCGAGCATATAGGATGCGTAATGTTTCCAGCCAGGCTCCGGGATATATCGTACTCCGTACTGTATTGATGTTCCCAGGTTGCCTCCCTATGCTATCCCTGACGCCCCAAGTACATGATACCGAGGTGATCGGAGATTGTGCAGGGGGGATGGTAGCTAGAATCGAGATTGTAGCAGAGGCATTACGTCCCCCACTCCAGGCTGGGAAGTGGTGCCTGATTCACCTGAAAGGGTTTTGTCGCCTTATGCTGGACAAAGGCTTCTCGCGTTACGTGTTCTTCGGATATTCCAATGCCAATATTTCTCAGTCGCTGCCACTAGGAGGCTCTTGTATACTTCACCTGTATGCTATAACCAACTTGAGTATGGATTGTAGAGATTTACAGAAGTTCTTGCTCACGGCAGTACATAAGCCATGGGCTTTGTGCATTTAATGCCATTAGAAAGAAGCTCCCAGATTGACTAGTCAATTTCTAAATAGCCACAGTCAAGAGCCACGAGCCGCGATGGCCGAGAGCGAGATGAGACGATTCTTTTCATGCAGATAGCCGGGCCACTGCATCGAACCTCCAGGCGACTATAGGACTAGACCCATGAACAGGGTTCCGCCTTATTTTGTTCTCCCGCCGTATCCCTCATAATTCTTTTGCTCTTCTCCTTGACCTTTCTTAACTAATCGGGTCTCGGACCGTGTGCAGTACGTACCTGTTCTTGTCTGCTCAAAGTGTAGCCTCAGGGGCACAGTTCTGCTACTTAATTTGGGATTTAGGATACTACATCAGACTGTGTATGACCCACGTTTTGATGAGGAGCTGACTCGTTGTACATGCAAGGCTCTGGGCTATTGGGGCTTGCTGGCAGTTCATAGCAAATAGCTCTCAGACCAAGCTGCCACGCCACAATTATCGTCCATCTTCCATGTTACCGGGAAGGAGTTGAGTATGTCTCCCGTGGTCATCGTGGACAGCAGATTGATCGTGGCTGAGATGTGATCTAGCATTTGCCACTCCACTTGACTCTATTGACCACAGCGACCTCTAATTAAGATTTACTTCTATCCATGATCGGGTGTACGGCTTCTCGAGCAGGCATAGTTATATACTGTAAAGAACACCTTGGTATGTATTTTCGTGTGCTATATCGACTTTCCGATGGGTCGGAAGCCGGATATTCTATGGTGGGAAGATTAGCGAAGGGCAGCTGACACGAGTGTGAAAGTGCGAGCTAGTGCACCAGCCAGGAGCCACGGCAGGGCGAGCAATGGTGGGTTTTATACTTTGTAAACCTGGCAAACAAACCCATGCAGCTATCGGAGACGCAGGTAAGGTGGTAGTCGTGATCAGGGCGAAGGCATGAGGTGTTTTGTGAAAAGCGTATAACTACAGCGTAGACAGCATATACAGCATAGCATACCTTGCTGCACAAGTGTAGTGCCTACAATCACTCAAGCAGCGGGTGTATATCTGCGTACTGTAGTTATTAGTGTTGGTTGGACCAATGAACCGGCATTGCTACAGGGTACGGAAGGATATAGTGGCCACTCTAGCAAAACAAATCTACCGGCAGAATAACAAGTAGTAAGGGGATCAACCCTCTATACCAACCCCAACAACTCTAATGAAAAGAATAATAAGAGGTATTCTCTGATAAAGAACCCTAATAGTAATACTTTCGGCCTCTAAAAGCCCTAAAGATCCTAATGTAAAGGGGGAAAGGGGGGGAGGGAGGGGTTGATAAAATAACGTGATTAAAAGACTCTAAAGGGGCTACAAGGGCCCTAAAAGAAAGAAGAGGCGACCCCGGGGGGAGTGGTTTCGTAGGTAGGTAGGCGGATAGGCAGTAGTTACAGAGGGTCTTAGGCGGTTGACCTTAGGCGGTCAATACTGCGGTAAGGCTACTTAGTGAGGAAAAACAAAAGTTGAAGTAGAACAAGATCATCGGAGTGGTGCTTTGGTTCACAGGAGATTAAGCAAGGCCGCTCGCTGCAGGGGCGCACCTACTTCCTAGATAGCGATATGATCTAGCACCCCCACTCCAACAACACCCCCGGAATCAAGAGGCCAGGGCTTTCATATGCTTCTGAAGATTTGGGTAGAATCCGGATAAGCCACTTAAATACGTATGGCTGTAGATCAACCATCACAACATGAGGTACGGTAGTGCTACCCGCTTCCTCAAAGACCGAAAGTGACCTGACGATGACCAAGTGAGATTATACAGGATTTGATTGATCCAGCCGGTACCTAAAGTTTCGCATTTCTTCAAGAGTGCAGGATGTCTCAGATTCATCAGACTTTGTATTTATGTCTGCTTAGCTCGTTAAATGTAAGTACAGCATTCGGAAATTCTTCAAGGACAAACAACCGCACATTTTCTTCGTAACGTCGTATAAATGAGCATGAATATGGCATTATAGAGCCTTATGCGAGGGACACCCTGTAGACACCGGCTTTGATCATGTGGCTGCAGAATTAAGCCGCACCGCTGCAGATGTGGTATCTCGATCTACCAGCCTACCCTTGGCCGCAGCCGCGTCAATAGCCTCTCATAAATTGTGAACGTCCGGGGCATTGACAGTCCCGTTAAACCGTACCAAATCTCGGATAGCCCATCTCCAGCCATCTCCGAGCTTTGCACAATCACGTCTCGTCCATTTTTCCACCTTGCGCCTCCATTTATCCTCCTCGGCGCGCTGTCTCCTGATGAACTCGGGCCCAACATCAAATTCCTCCGTTATAGGCCATTCGTCTGAGGAGCCGCCGTAGCTTCGGTCGTCTCCGCTTGCTGCAAGACAAAGGTCCTCATGATTAGTTGATGATCGCCCACCCACCATGTCAGAGCCTTCTTTCAAGTCATCGAGACCAGCAAATACATCATCTTCGTCCTGGACAGCCACCAACCCATCCTGCCCAGGCTGTGACGGCGCCAGTTTCAGCCAGCACATACGTCGCGGGTCAAATACCATCCCGCCAACAACCTGCACGTTCTGCATGGCTCCGATATTTGTGATGAGAGCGGGTGTTGGCTTTGGAGATTTTGGTGCACTTGTGTCAAAGGCACGAACCAAATTCTCATTCCCCTCCCAAGAGAACGAGTTTGGATTGTATCGCATACCATTGATAGCTGAAGTGTAAATACATTAGCCACGGTTTTCTCACTTGCCCTGGGGAAAAGCTTGACTTACACTTGGCCTCCTGTACACCGGTGCCTAGTGGCTTAATTAGATGGGGTCTAGAACCAAGCAGCGCAGTAGCTTTACCCTTCTTGCCTCTGCTGGCAACCGAGCTGGAAGGCATCCGGGAGATATTGGAGGTTCTTGCGTTCGAGCCAAGAGAAGCAAGTGGATGGCTCTCGCGGAGTTTGGAATTAGATGATAAAGAGGCTATGCGCTGTTCCCTCGCATTTCTTGACGCATTAGTGTCTCGTGCAAACCTGGGGGTGTTACCGAAGTCGAGAGACGCGCCCAAGTTACTGAAGGTTGACCGGGTGATTGCTTCTGCTTTGGGAGAAACAGTCGGGCTGTGACCCAGCTTATTTCTGAATGATCGTGGGACACCCCGTCCGGAGGGATGTTTCACAAATCTACTTTCCGCAGAGGTAGATGTAGGCAAATCATCGAACAGAGCCAATTCCGATCCATCTCCAAAATTCCGCCGTCGAGTTGGTCGAGTGAGAGTGCGTTTAGTGACAGTGGTCAGGGCCTCTGGACTAGATTCAGAATGACTCTTACTACCCATGTCATGACGATTTCGCGAGGATCGAGCGGCATAGCTTGTGAAGAATGAATCGTTCGAACTATCAAGGTTATTTCGACGACTTTGACGGTGGTTCTTAAGGCTTGCATGGTGCGACTGCTTTTCGGATGCTCCAGCAGGAATGAATGGCACTTGTGCCTTTCGCATGAAGTGCTTCACGTCGTGCCCCGAGCGATCTCCTGGGGTTTTAGGACGGTGCACAGATTGAGATATTGAACCTGACACATCAGAGTAGGTGGAAAGACGTTGACCCAAGGGCGACGTGGCGCTGTGCTGTGCATCACGCATTGTTGGCATTGAACGCTTCGATGCCAGATACCTGCAAAAAGTGACACCGTCGCTTGCAAAAGCTTCCTTGTTCATTCGACTTGTGTGCCGTCGATGAGACGTCGAAGATTGCTGAACGGAGGGGAGGCTGGACATAGAATGCTGTGCTGAATGGTTCCCAACTAGGCTCTGTAATTCCCTGAACCGTGAAAGGGGCGCACCGCTCTCCGAGACAGTCTCTAAATGTGTCGAGTGTGGGCGATCGGGACCGGACGGACGCGGAATCCGTGACTTGGGAGATATTGCCATGTCAGTAAAGGTGAGAGTCGTTGTGGAGTGTCGCACAGGACTTCGAGAATTTTCGGGTTTGCACTTGATATTCGGGTTTATTGAAAGCCTTTGAGGATCAAAAAGTCCGTCCTCAATCTCAAGTCCCGAAAAAAAATCGTCGCTCTTAGTTGAAGCTTGACTGACACAAGGAGACTTTGCGTAAGCCCGGTCTTGATCTACAGGCCCTCCCCGTTTCTTGAAATGTGATTCTAAGTCTAAAGGCTCTTCAGGAATAACGAGACCATCGAGGCCGTCGTCGTCACTTTCAGCCGTGAGACAGCTAGAAGCGCTCGGGCTCACAATGGACATAGATGACGGGTTCGATCGATGCTCCCTTGTGGTTCCACCAAACCTGACCCCAATACTGCCTTCGGACCAATCCAACTCGGTTTCTTCTGTAGAAGGGCTCAGGGGCCCTGCATTGGCTTTGCGAGGAGTAAGTCGCAGCGGAATATCATCGTTTGGCAATTCAAAGTCTTGCTCAAAATCGTCTCCTGAACAATGGTCCTTATGAAACATGAGACTATTGACAAGAGAGGGCCTGTCTGGCGAACGAGGTCTCGCAACTTTGATTGTGGGGATATCTTGAGCGTCGTCCGTATCGTTGCCGATTTGGGGGATTGCTGGGATTGGTAAGGCCGGTTGTAGTCGAGTTGAGATGTCACTATCCCATGTAGCTGATGCCGATCCTTTAATAGGGCTTACTGCAGCGGAGCTGACTTGTCGTAGCGCCTCAGGAAAAGACGTATCCAAAGGCCCTCTCAACTGCAGTATTCCGTCGGGACCAGGAAAATCCACGTCATCAGCCCAATCGTCGACCGCATTTGTGTTGGTTTTCCTCAGTCCAAGGCGTTTGATGGTACCACCAACAAGGGCTGATTTAGGAACGTTTACAGGCAGAGGTATTCCAGCGCTTTTGGCAGAGGCAATGGCCTCTTCAGTGATCACCTCATCGTTATCCAGCAATTGAAATTGCCAGTCTTCATCGTCACCGCCATTTGATTCCAAGTCCGAGCGTGCAGAGCGACGAGAAGATATGGAGTCCCGATGCACTGAACGGTGGACCGATGAGTTTGTCACAGAGGTCGCACTTGATGCCGCGCGCAGCTGGAATCCCTCATAGCATTGCAGGTCTTCATCGTCATCCCAACACTCAATCGATTCTTCGTCGCCACTTCGTAATTCGAGGGTCAAAGCAGCCATATTCCACGTAAGAGACCATCTGCGAAAGGTAACACAATGTCGAGGGCGTCTTTAGAGCTTGATGACAGGCTCAGGGCACTCCAGCGCTGACACGAACTTGAAGGAAGCGAGTCATCCCGCGCGGGAGAGGACCAGTCGATCGGCAGATGCTCGTATACGCAGCGTCAATAGCAATAGCAAAGGACCCTTTAGCCCAACCTGCGATTGCTCGTGCAGGTCAATGATGAAGTGGCATGGAAATGAGATTGAGGGCAGGAGGGTTATAATCAAAACAGTAAGATATGCTTGGAGCTGATATTGAATATATAAGATTTGCAGTCTCAGCAGCCGTCAGGTTGACATGTTTGCACAATATGGAGAATATAACATTCAGTAGGCGAGTCGAGTACGCAAAATCCACGAAACCTTAGGCGGCACTCCTAGTCGTGCAAGATAGTGGGCGCGTGATAGTGGTGGAGGCGACGGCGGCTGGACGGATTCCGCTTGGGTACTTCGTAATGTGCAGCACTTTCTCTTGAGGTAAGGGTGTAAAGAACTTGAAGGCTGAAAACCATGCACCCACCCACCGAGAACTATGCGCTGAATATAATCCACGTGGAATGGGGGGTTGAAGGCGGTTAATAGATCCAGATATTAACAAACATCACTAATTGCTTTGACATCTAGTCTAATACTGAATATATTCTAGAGAATTTCCGCCGGATACCCGTAAAGGGCGGCGACAGCCATCAAGTTCATAGCCAACTAAGTATCTATTACTCGGTATGACCTTAATAGCGCAGAGTACGTTGGTGAGTCAATTGCTAATCAAGCAAACAAGTTTACTCTTGCACGTCTTCTCACCCCTGTTGTTGATGAACAAAGTCGACTGGTCTGAATAGATCTTTTGATGGCTACTAACTGGTACTTGAATATAAGTCAGCAGGGGGGGTTGCTAGTAAGAGAACACATACATACAGGTAATAATGTATTGCAAACCCCCCACAAGGTATAGTTAACACTATTTGGTAAGTTACGAAACATGAGTAAGATCAATACATCAGGTTATTGGGAGCCTATTCTGATGGAATCAAGAGTGTTGCCTAGAATGCTTAGTAAGTTCTGGATCTTAGCTAACTAAACTCATCGCCCAGGATTTATTACAGGATATCAAAGGGTGCCCAGAACAGTCAAATGGACTGAAGGTAATCTTTCTTATCCCATATCTCACCGGCACGCGGCAACCTATGTCTTGTAATCTTCCCCCTAGATCTCCAATCTGTAGTCCAACATGTCCATCAACAACAGTGACCAGCCCCCCCGGATTCTGCGCTTTCCGAGATCCGACGAACCTAAAGCGTGCGTACTGCTGCATGTTACCCGTCGTGGTCCTTCCGCACTAGATTTGGATCTTGTTGGCACAGAAGGAGAATGCCCGTTTACTGGGGCAGGTATGTTGAGTGCTATCCTCCAAATGAAGGGAAATCGCCTCTTCTATCAGTCGCATCACATGCTAATGTTTTCTGCTGATAGTACGGCAGTCTCACCTCAACTCGTATCGCTCAAAGAATTATCAAGGCACTGAGGTTGACTGGACTCAGATCATTCTCCATGTGCTTGGGCAAGCAGAACAATGTGAGAAGGAACAGGATTTATTTACAGGGCTAGAAGCGTTAGCCATCATCAGTGGTTCTGAAACCCAGGACAAAGAGATAAAACTCGTGATACGGAAGAAAGTACAAACAATAACTGTATGTTCAAGTCTAATGCTGCCTCCACCCAATCGCTTTACTGACGTCAGGAAGCAAAAACTCGGGACTCTAGTATTGAAGCAAAACGACGAACAGGCCATCCACCTCTATGACTGGATATCTACCTCGGTAGAGAGGGCTGATTCCTTCGAAAGACGTTGTTCAATCCTTCTAGGTCGCTACCGCGCTGCTGAACAGATAATTCAGGATCTCGATGCCCAGCTTGACGAGCTCTTAAGCGCCAAGACTCGGCACGACGAACAGCTAATGAAAAACTTGATGCAGCTGCTCAATGAGAAAAAATTGAGAATTCGCAACCAACAGCGCGTAATAGCCCCCACAGAGGTTGCTGTAGAGGAAGGTAGGTACCAACCGCGGTATGCTACATATCTCTAAGCTGATAAATGAGCAACCAATAGAGTTCAGAACTCAAAAACAACGACCGCGCGGATCCAGGCAAACTACTGCTGTCAAGAGGCGAGCGAATGGTTCAGCTTCGACACCGTCTAATGAGGTGTTCGGTAGCGGTACCGGCTTCGAAGATTCGGAGAATGACCGGGATAAGCGCCATGAAAGCTTTAGAGCGGTGTCAGGCACAGAATCAGGCACAGACAATGAGCTACCATTGGGGCAGCGGCCCTCAGGGGAAGAAGATGTGTCTACTACTGACGAAGACATGCCACCCCTGCCAAGTCATGGTCCTCGGATAAGCAACTCTAGCCCACAACAAAATCACTCGCAGTTTTTAAGTAAGAAACAGTTGACTCCACAGCGACGAGAGATTCCCTTTCCGAGGATGAGGGGAAATGCAACAGCTACTATACGAACAGATCGACATAAAGATAAAGAAGCCAGGGACAGCCTGGGGGAAACGGATGATGATGAGTTATAATCCTAACATAGTAGCCAACGTTCCAGACCATTCTAAGCAATACAAAAGTAGTTCTTGACCGTTACTTGCTCTCTGTATGATTCCTGGAGGGAATCCAAGCATAGCAAATCTTAACTTATCAATGTGTAATGTGGACACTCACATCTGACAGACAATACCCCAGCGTAGAGATAAGGATATTGCGGGTTTGCCGTACCTCCAGCTATCATTCAAATTTTCTTATGTACAACTTAGCCACAGCCGTTGTGGTTGAGACTTATCTTAGCGGAATTGGGAGCTTTGAGACAACGCGAAGCGAAAGAAGAGTACTTAACTAGAATAACATTGGACTAGGACAAAAGCAACAAAGAGGAAAGTTGTTTAGGTGTTACAACGACAACGCCTAGACCACCAGACAATAAGTAGAAACCGGACTAATAGTGAGAACCTGGCATCTAGCCATACAAAGCCTTCGGGGACATCTCCCCAGCAGCCATGAAGTTTGTCTCCGGATTTCCGGTAGCTTTAGCGGCAGAGCAACGAGCCATAGTCGGAGAACTAAGACAGAGTTAGACCACAAGCAGCAATTTATCTCAGGCAGTAAGCATTAGGGGTGGGGGCCATGTCAGGCACGTACCTCCGAGAGATTGAGTCAGTAAAATAGAAATCATTGATGACTTTCTTGAAAGGTGTATTAGTGGATTGGATGCCCTTGTTTTGATCAACTAATTGGACCTTGCTCAATGAGCTCAACGATGTTGGTTCAACCACGTCATATCGGCGCATAACAGGGCTGATCTCTTCCATACGATCGCGCAGGGCCTCGATGTCATCGTAGGGAAGAGGTATGTTGAGGAATTCACTGGCAGCACGTATGATCTTCCAGTCATCACGCGCAGCCCCAGGCAAAGAAGTTGCAGCTCGAGTAACTTGGACACGACCCTCGGTGTTGATGTAGGTACCTGACTTCTCAGTGTACGCTGCGCCGGGCAGAACAACATCTGCAAGCTGAGCGCCTCGGTCACCATGATGTCCTTGGTAAATGACAAAGGCGTCACTAGGGATTTCGCTCTGGGCGACTTCATCAGCACCAAGAAGCCAGACCATCTTGGGCTTGCTCCGAGTAACTTCTAAAGATGGCGTAGTGAAGCCCACTTCATAGGCAGCTGCACGGGATGCTGCGCGTTGAAGAACGTTGTATCCTTGCCATTCCGAAGTGTTGAAGTTGTTAGCGTGTTTCTCAACGAAATTGCCGATGGACTCGAAGATCACTTTGGCATCCGGGTGTTCGGCCGCAGCACTACCAACGATGATCATAGGTCTTTTGGCCGTAGAAAGCTTCTCTCCGAACTTCCCAGAAAGAGCAGCTTTCAAAGCTGAAACGTCTGCCCCGAGGTGCTCGAATTCAAAAGTACTTTCGAATTCCTCGCCAACAAGCCCAATTTCAAGATCTGAGCGAAGATATTGCTTGCGAATACGCGCATTAAGAACGGAAGCTTCATGGCGGGGGTTTGTAGCGACCAAAAGGATCGCATCGGCCTCCTCAATTCCATAGATCTTGGAATTGAAAAGATAGTTGGAGCGGACATCAACACCATGGGCAACCGGTGAACCGCCACCTGGCTGATCCAGCGCAAGGTTGTCGGACCCAAGCTTATTGGCCAGATCCTTCATGGCCACTAAAGTTTCGGCATCGACAAGATGCCCGGCAACAGCCTTGAACTCATTCTCCGTCACATGAAGTCGCTGATGAGCTGATGATATCTCGGTCAAAGCTTGCTCCCAAGTCGCGGGAACAAATTTTCCTTCCCGACGGATTAGGGGGGTTGTGAGTCTCTGAGTCTTAAGGCCATCACAAGCAAATCGAGATTTGTCGTTGATCCATTCCTCGTTGATATCATCGTTCAGCCTCGGGAGTATCCGCATCACCTCCATGCCTCTAGTGTCTATTCTTATGTTCGACCCCAAAGCGTCATGCACGTCAATAGACTCAGTGTGCTTCAATTCCCAGGGGCGAGCACGAAAAGCGTAGGGCTTGGATGTAAGAGCTCCGACTGGACAAAGATCAATGATGTTGCCAGAAAGCTCGGAGTCGAGGTTCTTCTCCAAGTATGTACCGATTTGCATGTCGTTTCCTCTGCCGGAGGTTCCGAGTTCGGGGGCTCCGGCAACATCATTCATAAATCGAACACAACGCGTACAGTGAATACAGCGATTCATAGAGGTTTTAACCAGAGGCCCAATATTCTTGTCTTCGACAGCACGCTTGCCTCCGACCTCGTGGAAACGTCCACGGTCAGCACCATACCGCATGGACTGGTCCTGAAGATCACACTCTCCACCTTGATCGCAAATAGGGCAATCCAGAGGATGATTGGCAAGAAGAAACTCCATAACACCTTCCCTAGCTTTATGCACCAGTGGCGAATTGGTTTTGACGTTCATGCCAGGTTGCACAGGCCAAGCACATGATGCCACAGGCTTAGGGGCCCGTTCGACTTCGACGAGACACATACGGCCTGTGTGACAGTCAATATTTGTATCGAAACAGAGAAGTACCCGAGCTCAAACATACAGTTACCTGCAATCAAAAGCTTCCTGGAAAGCTATTAGCAAATGCGTGTCGTTCTGTTATGAAAGACGATATGACGCTGGTGGCTTACTCGTGATAACAATATCTATTGAAGTCAATTAATTTGCGCTCACCATATCTTCATTGAGTACTTATTCTTACCTTGGTACTGTCGCACCTGCCTTTTCACAAGCTTGGATGAGAGCCGAGCCAGCTGTTCGGGTCATGTAAGAAGGGAGTTCAGAGATTGCACAAGGGAGACCGAGTCACCTTCTACCGAAACCTTCTTTCCATCTGAAGCAATGCGTTAGTGGAGGCATTGAAGCGGCTTCAATATCGCAGAGACTGACCGATAGTGAGTTCCACCTCGGCAGAGCGAGGAAATGTCGTTGCGAAGGTCCTGAGATGGTTGACCTTTGGGACCCGGATGAGCCGGGCGGCCGCACGATACAACTGCGGCCGCATAATGTGAGGAGAGTCAAATGTGATAAGGGTGAACAAGAGCGGCATCCACCTGGAGAGTAGGTAGTTACAGGGTGGCAGGACTGAGGTGAAGTGGTCCTTCGTTGGAGAGAGCACTTTTGGTCTGGCTCGGATTCTGCTAGACACGAGTCGGGGCGTCACTCGCAAATTGCCGCCTGCGGATTGGTTCGGTTATGCGGCGAAATAAATCCTCCGGAACGCCCTTTTTCTTCCTATAAACAAGCTCTGTCTCTCCGACCTCTTTCTTCTTCCTTCTCTTTTTCAGACTTATAAACTCATTTCATGGGCATGATTATTGTAGGTGGCAGGGTTCTGATATCTCTTCCTCCTCTGCTACATAGCCCTAGAACATTTGCACTGAGCTGGAGCTCCTTAGGGCTGTTTTCGTTTTCACATCAGTGAAAATGTGTCAGCCTGATGCAGGTATAGTTCTTTACTGACAGTTGCTACATCTCTCAAACTTATAACCAAATTTACAACCATCAACTCTGAGGTCAATACCTCCAGGCAGTCATCACATGCCGCTACTTAGATTCTGGATGTAGAAACTGATGTATGTGCACTTAAAGCAGGTAATTGTCGCGTTTCAATTATCTTTCCTAACTTTGTAGGCACGCCATCTAACAAAATTATGGTCGTAGCGCCTTCATCATTCTCCAGACGGTGATTGGGTACCTCACAACATTGTCAACATTATTGCTACCTCAATTGTTTTGATATCCGATTAGACGTGTGCCGAAGGCAAAATGCGATTAAGATGTAAGAACAAGGGGCGACAGGAATATAAGGCGCAATTACGCCTAGGAATCACTAAGGCGCCATGTAGTCTGGTTGTCGGATGCCAGGAGCCAACCAAGCGCGGGAAGTACTGCTTCCTCTTGGACGAACATAGCCCGGTCCATCATGCACCTTCTTCAAGTCATTTGTAAGCGAGAGTGGATCGCCCAAGAATTGATGATCCGGGAATTTGCTTGCTGCTGGAGAGAAGCCAATGGGCTCTCTGGCTCTCGCTGGTGTCCGGACGTTCAACGGAAGCACCGTTTCCTTGACGCGGAAGCGATCCGCGTTGGCTCTCTGGTCGGCTAAATCATCATGGCTGTTGCGATCGTATAGATAGAGCCCAACAAATGTGAGGAGAATTCCAAGTCCTTGTACAGGGGTTGTTGAGCTCCCGAACCAAACGATCGCAACGATAATGACAAACACTCGCTTGACCAATGATGCAACGGAGTATGACACGGGCGAAATCATAGATAGAAGGATGAACGCCAAGATGTTCTGTGCAAAATGCGATACACCATTGAATACGAATTCGAGAAACAGAGCACCATGGTCAAGAGAGCCCTCCTTTCCTGTAAGGGAGATCGCACCATCCTTCATGAAGTCTGATATTAATGGGTATCCTTCGCAGACAAACCAGATGGGCAGGGTCAGGACAAAAGCTAGACCAGAGCAGTAATAAAGCAAGTTCAGCTTGTCCAGTTTTCGCCGGCTTGTCGGCTCAAGGTTCGATTCTGCTCGTGCCGCTTCGTTGAACAGCTTCTTCGAAAATATGTTCTGTGACACAAAGACGAGGGCTGCGACTAGCGCACAAAAAATACCGAAGAAATTAGTGGAAAACCCTGTAGAACAGGCGAGCATGACGCCGAGGGTCAACGGAATGAGGGACAAGTATGTCGCTCTGGCGTAGCGAATTCGAAATAGCACACGATATGCCATGACTGTGAAAAGAGGTGATAGTCCCTTAATAGTGTGAACAAGTGAGACAGGTATC
Organism: Aspergillus uvarum CBS 121591; assembly: GCF_003184745.1. Lineage (NCBI taxonomy): Eukaryota > Fungi > Ascomycota > Eurotiomycetes > Eurotiales > Aspergillaceae > Aspergillus > Aspergillus uvarum. Next base: position 200,141 of record NW_020291341.1, read on the forward strand.
TGTGAAGTGGCCATGGAGCTGAGAATATGTCCGGCTAATTGAAAAATTGCTAAAGGCAAAGCAGTGACAATGATATCGCGTGATGGTGTGTGGATTCCATGCTTAAGTGCTGGTATGCTATCCTTGAGCGAAGGTAGCATTTTGGACACAGACGACAACAACAGGCACCAGAAAGACACGAAAGCGAATTGTACCATGGTTAAGGTTATTGGCTTGGGTAGCGCATTCAGAATCGACTTTGAAGAGGTGTTCGTTAGAGCTGAGGTTAGATACCAAATGAGACAGAGAGTCTAGAAGCAGGTCAGCATAGCTAGGAAATATAAGCATGCATGCATCATTACAATTAACCTGTATGAGACAGGTGCCTTCAGTGCTTCAGCCAGCTCCTGAGCATTAGCACTCACGCTACCATTGCGAGACCTAATCGTGCTGATTGTCTCGCTGATACTCTTTCTTGACCGTTGTCTTGTATTCCCAGCCAATACTGCTTTCTCGCCATATGGAAATTGCCCTGTCTTGCGCAATTCCCAACGTGCCGGCGCATATCTGACTGATGAACCCGAATGGTGTTCCCTTGACTCCGTTATTGTATCAAACGACTCGTCACTGAACGGCGGGAACTTGTCTATCGGGCTAGCCATGTGCTTTTGTTGTGAGCCGGGTGTATTTGCTGGCATCTGTAGCTCTGAGAGCAACACAGACGAGCGTCGCCCTGTACCGGTCACGACCGTCGTGCTCATTCGAGTATTGGCACTAATATCTCAATAGAGGTGCTGTTGCTGGCGACATTAGCTAGGTCCAAGCCGGGTGGATAAGTGTAACACCGTACCAGAAAAGGCGAAGTCTGGATGATGATAATCAAAGCTAATAAGCGAGGACCAATTTTGCGCCTAGAAAGTAGACAATCGCACGCGCCACAGTGATGATGAGATTATGGCAGTGCTCTGAGAATAGACAAGAATGAGGGACGTGACATTCGCAATTTGTGGGGTGCCAGCAACATCGGTAGTCTTCATCAAAGCCAGGTTTAAGAAGTTCTGAGCACTTGGCAACAAGCTAGCCTGTAAATAAGTATAGGGTATGTCAAGTAAACGCTTGTAAGGGTCGGAAGCAGTACCTGGTAGAAGACCAGCACTACTGTTCAACCACCAGTATCTCTCGTTGCGTGAAAAATATCTGTAGAGTAGTAAGAGGTAGTTAGAGTAGGACTACGTGATACGTAGGGATTATTCGAGTTAGTCCAACCCGCGGCAGCGCTAAATAGTATCCGCAGTCGGTTAGTGGTTTTTGCCAGGACCGGCGGCGGAGTACTGGATGACGAATCTCTTAAGTTTTCATCTGTAGTTAGTTATGTAACTAACTAATAACCTGCTGACTAACTACATACGCCTAACTAACTAACTAACCATGTAGTTAACTAGGCAGTTAATATCAGTTAAGTTAGTAAGTTAACACTTAACACTTTTAATGTACTTGTACAGTACACTGTACTCTGTAGTCTAATCTGTATATATTGTGGATACGCCGCCTAAGAAAAGAAATTGTTACCTGCAGTATCCAGCCCCCAGATCTTTCTTTAAGCTTTGGGCTTTGAATATGTTCTTTAGTAACAGTACTACAAGGCATATAATTGTAAGTATTCTTGAATAAAGTGTTAGCAATAACAGTCAACGTCTACTAAGGAATTATTCCATATTGCCTACAAGTGAGTTATTAAAATCGCTACAGAAACAGGCCACTAGCCCGTAGTAAATGGCTATAGTGGCAGTATGATAGTATTAGAATACTACAGTAGTGGAGAGTTGCTTGAAAAAAAAAAGACCCTCCGTATAAAGTTTTAGCATTAGATTGAAATAATCTACTAGCCTTGCACTATGGTACAGATCTATGTCAATAGCACTACTACAGTAGTGTTATGTAGGTAAAACACCTATAGATAGTCAAAGATAGTAAAAAATCATACTCTCTGAACCTTTTTAAAAGAAGAAGGTACTATAGGTAGGTAGGTTATAGGGCTATAGGTTCCGAACACCCTGCTACTGCACCATCTTATATACATAGTACTTATGCGTGTACAGAGTCTTACTTTGATCGTACATAATGTATGTATATCTCTTACTATGTGAGTATGAAAACCTACTTCAAATAGAGTATTCCGTAAATTATAGTGCACTTCTCAGGACAGTCTCCTGCTCACTGTACAGTACCTATCAAGCTATTGCAACGCAAAGATTGATAACCAATCCTCCTCAGTCGTTTTCTTTGACATACTGATAGACATGATGCCACTACCTAGATAGGTACCTTGATTTACCAACTCTGCAGATACCTTTCATTGGTAGCGGCCCTTCGCACGCAACTTCCTCCGATCATTGCTCCTAAGTTCGGGGCTTCATTCTACTAGGTAGGTACCAACCAATACTCCCCGTCGCTGCTTCCGAATCATAGCACTAAGCCCGCTATCCGTGCAGTATACAGGCCAGTAGGGATACCGAAGGCTTCATATATCTTCTTTCTGATATAGTGACTATCTACCCTGCCTTTTTCTGGATGGGATCTGGTCGTATCTTACCAATAATTATTGTCGTTCCGGTCCATCCTCAAATAACGACCACCTAAACATTCCTTGCAAAGCGATTGACGCCATTTGACTCTCGACTGCTCCAGCCACCTGCTCTCACGTATGATATTGGACGGGTGCACCGTCGCGAATTTTGAAGCTGAACTTCAATTAGGCGGCTCTCGACACATGATGTCTCTCATGTCAATAGCATCGTCCAAGCTGAACTGCACCGATAGTGGCCTTCCTCACAGTGTTGCGAGTACTTCCCATGTACTAGATCTCGAAGGCGGGGTTGCAGTGAGTCTCTAACAAACACGATGCAGTAGCTATACAGTTCTGACAGTAGTACGTCAATCTTAGAGCCATGCACATTCCAAGGCTCCAGCCAGTGTGTCGGAGTCTCTGAGATCGTCTGTCCCCGGAGGCAGTCAAACCGCGGCGGATGACTTTTACCATGATGTCACATCAAGCAAGGTCAGAATTTCGCGACTAATGCCATTAGTCCAAGATCTCACAAGCCTAGAAGCAGAAGTTGGAGCATTTCAATATTGTCTCCCCATGTACCCACACCGAGATGGACAGGATATTAGCCAAGCTTTCTCCCAAGCCTCAGCCGTCCGAGGCCAAGCTACCCGTGGACCAGAGCCTGTTTTCAAGGATACCTAGCGAGCAACATTTACTCAAGCGACATAGCCATCACATGTTCGACAATGAGACAAATCCGGACTTCGGTGATGAGCATACAGACCTTGACAAGTCTCCCAGCAGTTTACCATCAGGAGAAATTCCTCGCACATCAAGTGACCTGGTTGAAACTGAGCCGTCGCAGGCAGCTCACATCGACATGGCCGAGGTGTTACGTTTGAAGCAGGAACTACTGGCTGCCAACTCAAAGATAGCCCTGCAAGAGCAGGAATTAGCCCAGACTCGAGTGATCAAACATACTATAGACCAAGCACTCGGACCCCCTTCTGAAGCCGAGTTCAATGGACGAGAAGTAACGGAACAAACAATCGCCAATTTGCAAAGTGCATTCAAAGCGTCACAAACATGCTTTACTTCTATCCAGGATGGCTGGAATACGCAAGATGACTCTCAGTCCGACATGTCTGATGCTCTCTCTGCTGGAGCATACAACAGGAATCGGGCATTTTGGACATCTACAACCCAGCAAGCGATGAGCACAAATATGAGCCCGACCATGGAAAGACCTTATGGAGAGCCACTCCATTTGCCTTGTAACAGTACCTATGGCGAGGACTCTAACAGATTCTGGGCTGGCTCGAGTACAAACCCTTGCGTGCCGAGCCACGATGTTTTTCAGTCACACCGAGTTATCTCAGGTCCAGCCCCGGGACCCTTCACCCTTGATGCAAGTATACCTGAGGAACAAGTTAGGTACCTTCAAGCTCCAGGGCTAGGACCGCGGCGCTCATTCACCCAGAACAGCCGTGGCGGATCATGCTTCTCAAGCCACGGTACTCCATGGCCAGCTGCCTTTGCGTCAAGTCCCGAGTCAACTCTTTCAAGATCTTCCATGGAAAGGTCCAACGCTGCTTACCAACAAGTTGGACTGTATCCAATTCATACATACCATCAACGCCCAATTGGAACCCCACTCTCACCAACAGCCACAGAGTTCAATACGTCTAACTCATGGCAAGCCTCGTCGGTGAGAGACGTTCCACCTTCCTGTCGCTTTGACTTGAGCTTATGAATTTAGATGGGCACAAATCCCAGCCAAACGTACATTTCACCATTGGAACCAATCAACTACCGACGACTGCTTGACAAAAATGTTTCTTGCGATTGGAAATATATAGTCGATAAGATCGTATGTAATAACGACCAGCAAGCTTCGATATTCCTACAACAAAAGCTCAAGGTTGGGACAAACGAGCAAAAGTATGAAATCATAGAGGCGATTGTACATCAAGCCTATCCGCTCATGGTGAACCGCTTCGGGAACTTTCTCGTCCAACGCTGCTTCGAACATGGAACCCCCGACCAGATCATTGCAATTGCCAATGCTATCAAAGGAAATACCCTGAGCCTAAGTATGGATCCTTTCGGTTGCCATGTGATACAAAAGGCCTTTGACTGCGTCCCAGAAGAGCATAAAGCGGTTATGGTCCATGAACTTCTGCGGCGAATACCAGAAACTGTCATCCATAGGTACGCATGCCATGTCTGGCAGAAGCTGTTCGAATTGCGATGGAGCGGAGAACCCCCGCAGATCATGAGTAAAGTAAACGAAGCACTATGCGGGATGTGGCACGAAGTCGCATTGGGCGAGACGGGAAGTTTGGTAGTGCAGAACATATTCGAGAATTGCGTCGAGGACGAAAAGGTGATACTTGATCATCCTCTTCTTTGTTCTTCAATGGCCCTAGGGAGTCTGGAGCAGGCTGCTTAGAGGACAGTCAATGAGCCCTGCTGAATGCTTGCTAACGCGATGACAGCGCCCTGCTATCGAAGAGGTGTTATCGAAGATCGACATACTTGCCCACGGTCAGTTTGGAAACTGGTGTATCCAGCATGTTTGCGAACATGGTGCTCCACACGACAAAAGCCGCGCCGTTGAGCACATTCTTGCTTGGTCAGTTGATTACAGCATGGACCAATTTGCTTCGAAGATTGTGGAGAAATGCCTGAAGATAGGTGGCTCCGAGTTCCTAGAACGCTATCTTGCTCGAGTATGCACAGGCCGCAGTGATCGCCCGAGGATGCCTTTGATTGATAGTAAGTCCTTGCGTAAACTACTTATTGTTTGTAGCTGTCTGACTTAATTCAGTTGCTGGGGACCAATATGGCAATTACCTTATTCAATGGATATTGATAAATGCCGCATCGCACCAGCGTGAGTTGGTTGCCAGCCATATCAGGTATTCGCTCATCTGTTGAATAAAATCGTGCTTGATCCTGACGCGACGTGCAGAAAACACATGGTGTCCTTGCGTGGCTCTAAGTTCGGCTCCCGCGTGGCCATGCTATGTTGTAACCCTTCTCACACAACTCGTCCCGGGCCAGGTGCCGGCCTTTCAGTCAATCGTTTCGGCAATTTCAGCGACGAAAGATACCAGATGCCTGGACAACACAGCGGACGTTTCAGTCGCGCAACTCAGTGGAACCCCAACTACCCACCATTTCGATGACCACAATGTGAAGAAAAGAGTATCGAGAATGAAACCCATTCTTTCAATCATGTGACGAGAGATACAAACAAACCTACCACATCGATTTGTTCTAGGTAGACGCCCAGTGGCCTGCACACATTCACTTTGATCGTTACGCTTCAAAGGGCTGCGCTGCGCTTTGTGCGTGATCCATCTTGTCTAAGTCAGACGAATTTCACATAATATTCTTTCATATGCGCTCCTGCACAGCACCATGCGGTGTTTTTGTGGCTCATGATCCAGGACAGCTCTTTCCTATATCTACCTGGAGCAAGTCGAAGAGGTGAAGAAGAGAAACGACCAGGAGAATTAGCGAGATGGGATGATGTCGATGCTATATTACCTATGTTCTTCATTATTCATTGTTTCAAGTATGAGGACAAGGCAAGGAACGTGCCGTCAAAATACAATTGCTTGTGCGAGAGGTTGGTTTACGACAAATCATGAATTATTGCCAGTTTACTACCTACTTTGCAGAAGCTCTTATTGTTACCTATGAACTAATATGACATATCGGACTACTGATCTCACATACTGATGAGGACTCAATCGGTCATCCGCTAAAGGCATGGAATCAACTTGGCTGGTTGAGCACGTTTTTGAAAACCAGCCCGTAGTCGGCTTTCATCTGCTAACATGCTCGCCGCTTTCCAGCTCCCACGGCTTCCGTCTCCTCGACCTGGCACTTGGAGTGTCTTGGCCAGCGAGTATAGTGTCTGGGATCTGCTGAATTCCAGGTATGGTTTGCCCGGTCGTAATGAGTTCGACTATATGAGCGAATGAGGAGGGATACGCGGGTTCTGCTTGCTTCAAGGGCGCATTTGCATGGTCTTCAGATACCACATTGTTGAGTTGCTGCTGGTTTACAGGACCAGCAGCTTCAGCTGCTATTGGTCTGGCTTGTAACCATAGTTGGTAATCTCCGACGTTCACGGGGGTCGGGAGTTTCTTTTTTCTGAACCGAGAGAGCAATGATAGTCATGGTTAGAGCTATGGGTTCTAAATTTTCTGTTGAAAGTTCTAACCTCGAGAAGTAGAAACATTTAGCCTGTAACGTAACGTCATCGTCCCGGTCAATCTCCGCCCTTGACGCTGGTATCTCAGGGTGCCCGAGAATTATCGAGAGCCCGTGTGCAAACTCATGATCATCCTCGAATGGATAGGAACTGAGTCTTTCAAAGAGCTCAATGTCCCACTTCTCCTGCTCGACTCCAGGCGGGGGAACTGCTTCTTTGCCTGAAGACTGGATTGAAGCCTCCCACACAGCAGGTGTACGCGTGGGATTCATGACCGTATTGAGGAGCTAATGCGTACTATATCGGACATGAGCTAATGTCAAAGGTGATGTATCGGATGCTTGTCAATTGAAGCGTCAAGAGAAGCGGAACTGCGGCATGTGAACCTGGGTTCTGTGACAAGCGGTACAGAGTAGAATACAAGACTAGCCGAGGTCTGTCTATTCCGCAACCACTACAAAACCCAATGATCGAATCAAGGCCACAGCACTTGGTAGCTTGTTTCAAGATTCAAGTGATTTCTTTGACACAGTTATTCAAGCTTGCTACCTCCTAAGATATCGGTACCATCTTCTACTCACTCCTTGGCCTCTTTTATGACCGGATATCCGCTCGCTGGGATTGTCACATGCGCATTGTAGTGAAGGATGTGCCTACTGCATCACCACGACACCACACCAGTGCCAACCTGCAAGAATAACCGCATTCCGTGCAGAGTGGCCAAATGGTAGCAGCGGATTTAACATCCCCGAAGCTGACCCTGATGGTTCTTTCTGCACCAGCATCTACAGTGTAAGGCTTACGGAGATGTGCAATTCCTGTATGAAATAGGTCATTGAACCGGAAGGTCCCGTAGTATTGCTGAATGATGTCGACCAAGTTATGCCGATGTATCCATTCTGTCAATTACCTGAACCAGCCCAGACGTTGTTGACAATGTGGTCTCGCTTTGACAACCAGGGCAATTGTGCACAACTTCGTGAGCAAAAAGGTCACAATCAATGCAGAAATTGTTACGGCACACGGTGCATTCATAGCGACTGCTTACGCTCATCCCTCTAGACTGTACATCTGCGGCCTGCCATTGTTCTCTAGGGGGCACTTGGGGGAAAGTTATACCACAAGCGAAGCAGGCCAGGCTACGCGAGGCTCGCGCCCATGGAACTTCGACCCAGTTCATCAATGGGAAAAGATGATGATAAGACCGAGCAAGATGCGTGGAAAGGATTAGTGTTAGACTGCAAGAAGGGCATTCGGCAGGAAGGCCGCAAACCTTGCTATTGCATCGAGAGCAGGAATAGCCCCCGCAAGAAGCATTCGAATGGCACGCGCAAAGAGAAGGGTGGGCTTCGACAGAACGTGATGGAAATCCCATCATCAGGAGGGAACTTGCGGACTGCCTTTGAGAAAACGTGGCTGGAGGGGTTGTGACGCCCATTACCAATTCACGAAAGTGCTGCTCGTTAAGAGCCACGCCGTACGTTTTATCATCGCCATGATTTGTCTTAGAGCAAAGCTCGCGGCAGATGGCTACTTGAGCAGCAAGGCCCACGATGCCAACACGGATTTTCTCGCTAACCAGAGTTGCTATGGTATGGTGAATATCACCTGGATCAGAGGAGAGCAAGGAACCAAAGATGATCAAGACTTCACGGGTACCGTGAGTGGGAGTATGACTGAAACATGGGTTAGTTGGTGTGATTTGTGGGCGCAAATTAGCTGCGCCAATACTCTGGATGGTGCGAACATACAAGAGAGCACCTCGAGCCATTTCAAGCCCGTTCTGTAAACTAGGAAGACCTTTCGGGTCATGCTCTCGTAGGGCTTGAATTGCACTGATATGTTCAGTAGGATTTCCACTCATATCACTAACCCGTACTGCGAGGCCATCTCTCAGGCCAAGCACACCCAATTGAGAGATCGGGTTCTGTTCAAAGAATTCTCTGACGAACTCTTGAGCATAGCGCAGAGACAGGAGATATCGCGTTGGCCGTAGATCCTTTTCTGCCATTGAGTGTGACAAATCAAGAATCAGGATAAGGTGGCGGATAATGCCTCGTTGTAATGGTGTGGTGTCCCGTAGAAGTCTGTGAAGATTTTCAGCTTCGCCATAACCCACCTGTATTCAATGTCGTTTGTTTTCCCCTTCGGCATGCATCAAGAGTGAGAGAAAAGAGAAGCTAACCTCTTCCTTTTCCCAGCTTCAAGCAGGCCCTCTACTGTGGAGTTGATCGTGCCATCTGCGCCTTCGACCAAGCTCTCCCAAGTCCTTGAGACCTCCCATTCGGCGCCTCCGCGATTTTTCTTCCTTTTCGAACGCGGCGGTTGAGCGACTCCGCCTCGAGATGAGATATGACTGCCATCTACCTCATCCTCGGAGATTTCCCCAGCATACTCTTCATCGGAATCGGCCATGTTTAGAATTTTGAGGAAGGCTGCGACAAAAACGGATCTGGGATCAAAGCGAACGAACAGGGTAGGTGAAGATACTTGAAAAATCGGCTTTAGCGGTTTTTGGGACTAGTGTGTTGTGGTTAGACACCTTGAGTATCAATGCTGTAAGGTACTCTTAGATAGTGCATGCAGTAGGAATGTTGAGTAGTTCGACTAGGAAGAGTTAACTTAACTTACAACTACTGATTACTCATCCTTCGGCCGTGATTAGATAATGAAATAACCAAGAATTACGTTCATCTCCCGAAAAGGGTCCAAGCTCCGTCGGAGCTCCGGTCTGTGTCCTGACGGAACATAATAATAATAATAATCATTGAATAACTATGGAGTACTAAAATTTACTTGACTCTTGGGTTCATATCATTCTTACTTACTAGGCTTTGTTTACGTACGATTTCCTCCCCTCCCCACTCTGCCTTTCAGTCTTTGCCCGAGCCTTCTGTAAAACACCATAAAGTGATTTTGTCTCCAGGCTCTCAGGACTCTTACCCTCATTGCAATCTCTCCCCACTCCGGATTATCTGAATTACTTGTATGTATGCGTACCACTCCATATCTATATCGTCACAGGTAAATGAGGCTTTGTGGCGTGGGCTGAAGATAACCGTAGACAGAGATTTGCCCAATTTAGGCTCGTTTGACCAGATCCAGATACCATTAGCATAAATGTGGGGAAGAAGGTGTCCCGTTAGAAGCACAGCCGCCACAGCGTCGCCAGCCAGATGTACACGTACTGGTGTCAAAGCTCCAATCCGTGGACGATTTCTGGTTTATCAGCCGGTCCGACCAGTTTCCCTCTACTGCCCCTCCCCTCCCATCCCCTGGTCCCCCTCCTTCGCTTCCTCGCGTTCCCGCCATATATCGGCTCTTTCGCTCTCCCCGCGCACACATTTGCTTCCTACCCTCACGCCTGCTGGCCATCCGTCCTCTGCAAGGTGTTGCTCTTCTGATTTCCGCACCCACACAATGGCATCAAAGGACAGAGATGTCCTCCCGGACGTGTAAGTTGCAAACCGTGACTGCGGTTCTCAAAAGACACCTTTCTAACGACGAGCACAGAGTTGTCCCAGTCCATTACGATGTGTCTTTGTTTGATCTACAGTTCAGTGGTTCCTGGGGCTATAATGGTATCATCAGGATTAAGGCCAGAGTCACCCGCCCTACGAAGGAGATTGTGCTCAACTCGAAGGAAATCGAGGTTCAGAAAGTCGAAATACATGGTGAAGATGGTCCGTCATCAACCTGCACCCGGCTCTGCTCACAATTGTTCCCTTTGCCGTAGTATTGACAGCCTGCGTTAGGGACCAAATTGTCCGAAGCATCCGAGATCACCTATGATAGAACCTCAGAGCGTGTGACTTTCAAGTTCCCGTCGGAAATTGCACCCTCAAATATTCTTCTCTCGGTGAATTTTACCGGAACTATGAACAATGCGATGGCTGGGTTCTACCGGTCTAAATACACCCCTGTTGTGGAACCAGCTGGAGACACACCCAAAGAAGGAGACTTCCACTACATGTTGAGCACCCAATTCGAGTCTTGTGACGCGCGTCGGGCTTTCCCATGCTTCGACGAACCAAATCTGAAAGCCACTTTTGATTTTGAGATCGAGGTGCCCACCGGTCAAACTGCCCTGAGCAACATGCCTATTAAAGATGAGAGGGCTGGACGTAAGCCGGGACTCAAAGTTGTCTCTTTTGAGAGAACTCCCGTCATGAGCACATATGTGAGTCTTTCCAGTGATTCGGCGAGAATTCCCTCTAATATCAAATCCAGCTTCTGGCGTGGGCAGTTGGCGATTTCGAATACGTGGAGGCGATGACAGAACGCAAATATCAAGGAAAGAGTATACCTGTCCGTGTCTATACAACCAGAGGTCTGAAAGAACAAGCTCGATTCGCCTTAGAATGTGCTCATCGCACCGTTGACTACTTCTCCGAGATATTCGAGATAGAATATCCCTTGCCCAAGGCGGATCTTCTCGCTGTCCATGAATTTGTGAACACCCTTCCTTCACGCTTTTAAGACATCAAACAAGCCTACTAATGCTGTATAGGCGATGGGTGCTATGGAAAATTGGGGACTCGTAACGTACCGAACAACTGCTGTGCTTTTTGAAGAGGGCAAGTCCGATACCCGGTATAAGAACCGCATTGCTTATGTGGTCGCGCACGGTAAGCCTTCCTTTTTTCAAGGCAATACCACCTCATATGTAACCCGTAATTCTCTCAGAATTGGCTCATCAATGGTTTGGCAACCTCGTTACGATGGATTGGTGGAACGAACTATGGCTTAACGAAGGGTTTGCAACTTGGGTCGGTTGGCTTGCTGTTGACCACTTCTATCCTGGTAAGTATTGGCCATCGTGTGGTCATTGTTGAATAGAACTAACCTAGGTTCTACATCCAGAATGGAATATCTGGTCTCAGTTTGTTGTGCGCAATTCCCGAGGTAACTCCACATGTTAGTTCTATGTTGACCGGCACACAGGCTGAGGGTGTCCAACAAGCTTTCCAGCTTGACTCTTTGCGGGCATCACATCCGATTGAGGTACCTGTTAGAAACGCTCTCGAGGTGGATCAGATCTTCGATCACATCAGCTATCTGAAGGGAAGCTCGGTCATTCGCATGCTGAGTGATCACCTCGGTCGAGAGACCTTTCTACGCGGTGTAGCTGCGTATCTCAAGGCACACGCTTACGGCAAGTTGGCAATGCAACAAGCTTGCGAATGTTGGGTTGCTGATTTTGATAATGCACAGGCAATGCTACCACAAATGATCTTTGGTCGGCTCTAAGCAAGGCATCCAACCAGGATGTAACTAGCTTCATGGTAATGTTTTTGAGTTTAATTGAGGTCCCTTGAACTAATAGGTGGTATAGGATCCTTGGATTCGCAAGATCGGATTCCCTGTTATCACTATCACCGAGGAGCCGGGTCGAATCAACATCCGGCAAAACCGCTTTCTCTCGACAGGTGATGCCAAACCGGAGGAGGACGAAACAACATGGTGGATTCCGCTAGGTATCCAGTCGGCCCTTGAGGTGTCTGACACAAATAAGGGTGCTCTGGTATCTAAATCAGATTCCGTCCCCGGTGTGGGGCAGGAATCTTTCTACAAGATAAACAAGAACCTTTCTGGCTTCTACCGTACCAATTACCCTGCTGATCGTTTGGCTAAACTCGGACAGGCTTTGGATCTACTAAGTACTGAGGATAAGATTGGCCTGATCGGCGATGCTGCTGCCCTTGCCGTTTCTGGTAATGGCACAACGACTGCCTTGTTATCTTTACTGAGTGGTTTCAAAGAAGAAAAGAACTACCTGTCAGCATCCCATGAACGCCATTAGTGCGTCTTATTTGTGATCTCAGTCTAACGATGTTTATATTCTAGGATCTGGTCTCAAATCTCAACTTCTATCGGAAACCTACGCTCGGTGTTTGCACAGAACAACTCGGTTTTGTCAGGGCTGAAGAAATTTACCCTCGAATTAGTCTCACTGGCCGCTGAAGAAATCGGCTGGGAGTTCAAGCCCGAAGATGATTATCTTACTGTACAGCTTCGGAAACTTTTGATTGGAATGGCATGCCATGCTGGGCATAAAGAGTAAGTGGCTTCACATCCTGAGGCTGCTTACTGAAATCTCCACTAAAATTCAACCTTAGTATGATTTCCGAGGCAACACGACGCTTCCAGCTCTGGAACACAGCTAAAGACAAAAACGCCGTGCATACGAACCTGCGCTCTGTTATTTTTGGTGTTATAGTTTCTGAGGGTGGGAATCAAGAGTATGCTTCCGTCAAGGAGGAATATTTGAGAACCGATTCTGTCGATGGCAAAGAGATCTGCCTAGGGGCTCTTGGACGCACGAAAAATCCTGATTTGGTCAGGGACTACCTGGATTTTGTCTTCTCAGACAAGGTTGCTATACAGGACATACATAACGGTGCGGTTTCACTTGCTTCGAATTCAAGCACTCGCCATTTACTTTGGGAGTACATGAAAACGCATTGGGACATGGTCGAATCTCGTTTATCGACAAACAATGTTGTTTTCGAGCGCTTTGTGCGCATGGGACTTTCTAAGTTCGCCGATCACACCATTGAAACCGACATCTCTGCCTTCTTTCGGGACAAGGATACCAGTGCCTACGACCGTGCTCTGGTCATTGTTGCTGATAGCATCCGCACAAATGTGCACTACAAAGACAGAGATGAGGGTCTGGTGTTGGAGTGGCTTCAGGCTCATGGGTATGTGTGACTAGTTAGAAACAGCGATTACTGCTCTTTTGAGGGGGTGGGTTCGTATGACATAGTTATTCAGTGAGAGCCAGCCCCACTGTGGCTGGGAGAATCACCTGAGCAATAGCAGGCGAAACGGCCGAGATTGAATGAAGGAATGTGTAGAGGTGCTTTCCCACCTTCATTGGCTCGTTGGATGTCTGTCGAGATAGAGTGATGTTATTGGTTTCAAAATGAGATGGTCATTTGTGAGGAACTACGAATAATGAGCAGATCTCAAATTGACCGACGGTTATCCTCGCCGTACATCTGCATGACTAGCTCTTGTGGTGGTTTCTGATGGAGAAGGGACCATGTTGTACCCATGACACATTCTGCAGAAGATTTTACTGGAAAATGCCAATGAATAATGTGACTATTCCCACCGCACCGAAACTACCACGCTTACTTATATTTAATTACCTAACTACAAGTAACAGTGAGTTAGTGTCCCAATTGTTGGACTTAGTAAGACTTTCTGTACCAGGACACTAATCCAGATTAGTCCATGGGCTTTTGAGGTAGGTGGGTGGGTCTGGAGTGTGAAACGGTCACCAGCAGCCCGCGGCTGGAACCTGCACGTTGGGCTCCCCTGCTCTCCTGCAGTCGTCAGCAACGCAACAACCGCCATTTCCAAGAGACCGCCTGGTCACTCTCAGCTTAATAGACAGACACTCCGAGCATCATTTACAATCACAGCTTGCTGCCACTCCTACCTGCACCTTTTCATTCAAACGTGTCCAGATAGCTTTAAACCAGTCCTCGATATTCTTTTTCTTTGTTCTAAGCACCTGCAAATTTCGACACATACCTCCACACCATTTCCACCATGAACCCTGAGTCGTAAGTGCCTGGCTCCGCCCCCGAGCGATTCATCGGGGTTGCGTGCTGTTGTATTATTCACCACAAACTCTTGCATCACATTCCATCTAACATGCAGTCCCTCGGATTGTCTCTACTGGCACGTTGCTAATTTGTGTCTTCTTTTAGAGTTGCCCCGATCTCTCCCCGCCTCCATACTCCCTTTCCAGCGGCGAGAACGAAGATGGGCGGCCCGGTGTCTCATTCTTAGCTAGGCTGACGCTTCGAGCAGATACGATTACCTCTTCAAGCTTCTCCTTATTGGAGATTCTGGTGTTGGAAAGTCCTGCTTGCTTCTTCGATTTGCCGATGATACCTACACGGAAAGCTACATCTCCACCATCGGTGTCGATTTTGTAGGTGTCTTTCCCAACTCAGGCTCCGCTTCCCCGTGTACCGGCCTGCTAATAGTATGCTTTAGAAAATTCGCACTATTGAACTCGACGGGAAGACGGTGAAACTCCAGATTGTAAGGAAGCCGGTAATGCGCCATGATGACCAGGGATCACTAATGCATTTCAGTGGGATACTGCGGGCCAGGAGCGTTTCAGGACTATCACTTCGTCGTATTACCGTGGTGCCCATGGTATCTGCGTTGTCTACGACGTGACTGATATGGACTCATTCAACAACGTTAAGCAGTGGCTCCAAGAAATTGACCGTTATGCCACCGAGGGTGTCAATAAGTTGCTTGTGGGCAACAAGAGCGATATGGAAGACAAGAAGGTAGTGGAGTACACAGTGGCCAAGGTATGTATTTACAGTCGCCAGTTTCTAGAGCTTTCCGGTCGGCAACTGATGGAGTATGTAAATGCTACAGGAATTTGCGGACAGCCTCGGAATACCGTTCCTGGAGACCTCGGCCAAGAATGCCTCGAATGTCGAGCAAGCTTTCTTGACAATGGCTAGACAGATCAAGGAACGTATGGGAACTGCCACCGTCAACAACAAACCCACTGTGCAAGTTGGCCAGGGCCAGGGAGTTCAGTCTGGCTCTTCTGGCGGCTGCTGTTAGACGTCTGTGCCCGTAATTCCAGGTGCTGTCCTTCCAACATGTCACGGCAGAAGTGGGACTATGGGATCCAAGAAGATGAGCTAGGGGGAAGATGTACCGGCTGCGCCTCATCACTGGCTGTCTTCCCAATGCTGGGGTGGATGCAGATCCTTCATGCTGGGAATGACCATAGGAATCGTTTCATTTTTCATGCGTTAGAGGGCTTGCGTTTCGTCTTTATACACTGTCACACCACAGATGCACCTACTTTCATCCCCGCCTGCTTTTTGCTGAGTTTTCTTCAGTCTCCCCTGCCCTGCCCCCAATCCGCTTCCTTTGTTCATTGTTTCTTGCTTTCACCACGCTGGTTTCCACCCATAATCCTTTCGAGTTTCTATCTCTTCCTTACTAGTGTCTCTCCCACAAATCTCCATTCGATTGATATTTCTTCTAGTAAGTTGGATTGTTTGGCTTGTTTACTCGCTCGGGGTCGAATATTTAGTCAATTCAGAAGACAATGAATCTTTAAGCAAAAGCGTCGAATCAGTGGGCTCTTATTACTGCAGGTCCCACCCTTCCTCCTGATCCCTTCTCTACTATTTTGCCTTCCGTATAGTTAGACTTTTCTACTCAGTTAATAGATCAATAAGTGGCTAACTACCATCCCAGGCTGATAGATGGTTTTTAGGAGCGACAGCTAATATACAGTTGAGTACTCCGTACAGGGACCTACCTAGTACAGTCCTTACCCACCTCTGCAAGGAAGGGGAGGTGGGGTGGCCTCTGGCTGGGGGGTCGGCAGCCCATTTAGTGATTGATTGGTTACCGCAGGAAGGCAATGAATGTCACATGCGAAATTGGCTTCTCCGCATTGAATTGCTACGTAGTAAGGTGTCGGCAACCTGACTTTACCTACTACCTCCTAGTCGTGTTTTTGCACCTGACTGGTTAGCCAAGTTACCTACCGTCGAATGCAAGTAAATTCATGAGTACTTGGCTGAAATTTTTTTCTGGGCTTAGTGGCTCTTGCAATGTAAGTACCGTACAGTACGCTCCAGATTTGTAACGGACCTCATCCACGATAACGATAACAACGTAAGCAAGCGTGACTCCGATATGTCATTCTATCTGGCTACTAACTATGCGGTATACAGTACATACATGTATATCTGGGGTAGGCGTGCCGATGTGAGCTACTTACCCTTTCATCGCACTAGCTCTAGTCCTGTACATGTCAGCATTTGCCGCTAGAATCTGGTCAACATCCTACTGGGCACTGTACCTTTGGTAAACACGCGACTGAACCCCGAATTCTGCGGGAGAGGGGCATCAGCCGAGGCCCAAATTTCGGCAAACGTCATGAGCATCGTTGCTGTTACCTCCTGAGCCGAGTCATTCTCTCGCCCTTCTACATATCTCGGTGTCTCAAAACTCGATCCTTTCACCTGGTCCCCCCTTTTACCCTTCTCTCGATAAGGTCTCTAATAAACAACATCCTGCAGCTTTTTATTGTTTGTGTCTTGACTTTTTGCTTCGCTCCTTCCTGCAACGCGCGCCCTTCCTTGACCTGACTTTCTCAGTTGGGACAATAGAAAGCCCATCCTCCAAACTCGCTCAATCATATTTGTGAGTACTGCAACGCATGTATTACTTTCAGCACAAGCAAGTTCCCTTCTATCATATTAATCTTGCATCAATTTTGGACGCAGCGTGAAGAGTCCGTGCCGATGTCTCAAGCAAGTATCCATGAGGAGAAGAAGGGGTTGGCAGTATCCGCTGCCATGCAACAGAGCGATAACATAGCGCATGCCTTGGCCGGTGCGGGAGGCGGCATTCTCTCGATGGCGTTGACGTGAGTAACGCTTCCTGCTCGACTGGGTCTTCATTAACGCTTGGTTTATCCTTCAAGTTACCCGCTCATCACTCTCTCAACAAGGGCCCAGGTTGAATCCAAGCGGGCCCATTCGACAATCTATGACGCGGTTCGTCGCATCGTCCGGAGAGAGGGGTTTGCCGGACTATATTCGGGACTTGAGTCGGCACTTTTTGGTATTAGTGTTACCAATTTCGTTTACTATTATTGGTATGAATGGACACGTTCCGCCTTCGAAAAGGCAGCTGCAAAAGCAGGAAGAGCATCCAGAAAGCTCACAACCGTTGAGTCCATGATTGCCGGTGCTATTGCAGGGATCGCCACAGTCATGATCACCAATCCGATTTGGGTGGTAAACACCAGAATGACAGCCCGCAAGTCTGATTCGGATCAGGAGTCATTGCCCGGTGCTTTTCCTGGAAAGGAGCGAGCAACGACAATCGCTACACTGATGGACTTGCTGCGCCGAGAGGGCCCAAAGGCCCTCTTCGCCGGTGTCCTGCCAGCTCTCGTATTGGTGGTCAACCCTATCTTGCAATATACGATCTTTGAGCAATTGAAAAACATCGTCGAGCGTCGCAGACGGATGACACCCAAGGATGCGTTCTACTTGGGCGCCCTTGGTAAAATACTCGCTACTTCGATCACATATCCTTACATCACAGTCAAGAGCCGCATGCATGTTGCAAGTAAAGACGGGCCCCGGGAGAGTTTGAATGGGAGCTTGAAGAGAATAATTCAGGAAGAAGGTTATGCTGGCCTATACAACGGCAAGTGAACCCGAATTGACGAAGTGCTTGGTGAAAGACAGCTTACATTATTGAAACAGGAATTGGACCAAAAGTGACGCAAAGTGCAATTACTGCGGCATTCTTATTTGGCTTTAAGGATGTTTTGTACGAGGCTATGGTTTCAATTCGGAAGAGGGGCCGTGGGATTTCGAAGTAGAGGATGGCTGTATCACTACGAGCAGTATTGTTTTGGGTAAGGGTGGGAGGGATTCTGACAGTCACGACAGCCAACAGCGAACTTAGGGAAGCTTTTCCACTTAGATATTCCTTACAATCCTGTCTCACTATGCAGCAAGGGATTCTTGGTATAGATCTAGACGTTGTCTTTGACGGGCAAGTTTCAATTATGCATCAGATGGTAGAGTGGCATGAGCTCTTGGTCATTGGTGGATCTAAACCTGACTGATTTGACTAGTCAGTCAATGGTCTGGCCGAACTTGCTTATTCACAGAGTAGTATACAAAGACAGTATGTACACAGTTAACCACATGATTAGTGATTACTAGACACTTTCTTCCCATGTGATACCAATCTCCATCTTCCACAATGACGTCATGCGGCTGAGCAGCGCCACATCGAAAACAACTACTGCTCGCTGTATATAATGCACCCCATCGTCTGCATCTACGACACCTATGGCCTCTGTTCAATCTTAAGCCGGAATTACTCCTCCGTCTGGTTTGATTTCAGATGAGATTTGATTTTTTTTTCTGTTTCTTTCTGATAACTAACTACTGTCTTGTTGAAACCATAAGTAAGTACTAAGCTTACTAGTTATAAGTTGCCATCTATATTATTCATGTCGTTTGCCCCGCCGCCTGGCCCTCCAACCCCTTCTGTCCCTGAAGGATGGAAGGCTCAGTATGATGACCGCTATAATCAGTGGTATGCATATCACCCAATCATCGAATGCAATATGGATCGAGCAAGACTGATAACGACCTCAGGTTCTTCGTAAACCTACGAACTGGTCGATCACAATGGGAACGTCCCGAAGGACCGAACCAAGCAGAACCAGAAATACATGGACCACCGAGCGAGCCGCCACCGTCTTACGATGCGTCGGGTCCTGCTGACTCCTCTTCACTGGCTGCTGCAGGTGACAAGAAACCTCTTGATTCGAGGAACCCATACATTTCACCAGAATCCGGGCACCATAATTTAGATGACGATGCTCGGCTTGCTGCTCAGCTACAGGCAGAGGAGAATGCTCGAGCTCGTCGCAGGAGCCCGGCGAGCTCGGGCGGTGCTGCATCTGACTACTACACCGATGGTTCTCGGAGACAAACTGCTGGATATCCGTCATTGGAACCACAATCGCAGAACTCTTCTCCTGGACCGGCTCAGCAGCGCAGCAAAGGGTTTTTCAGCAAGTTGAAAGGAAAAGTCGCCGGTAATAGCGGCGCGTCATCCCCTCGGCCGCAGCAACCCGTACCGCAACAGTCATATGGCTACCCTCAAGGCGGGTACTACTACGGTGGTGGCGCTGGTTATGCTCCGCAACAGACAGGGTATGGTTACCCATCATATCCACCACAGGGTGGCTTTTACCCAACCCAACAACAGCCGCAACAGCGCCGGCATGGGATGGGCACCGCGGGTGCTGCAGCTTTAGGTGTTGGAGGTGGACTTCTGGGTGGCATGCTGCTCGCTGATGCTGTGGAAGACATGTCGCACGATTACGGTCCTCCCCCAGGTGATTATGGGGATGATTATGGGGGTGACTTTGGCGGTGGTGATGACTTTGGCGGTGACTTCTAAAGCGTCGCCCTTTATTTTCAGCCCATCTCTGTTCTGATATTTTATGTGCGAACCCTGGCTGCGCGAGGTGCCCTTATGAATAGCTTATGTGTCATGATGATGATGTATACGGTTTGTCGCTCGTGTCTCTTAGAATTGTGTGGTTTAGCGCAACGGCCGCTCCTACCGTCACTGGCCCGCACGTAACTGTTGACATGATGTATTATCCACAGCTCGCCTACAAACCCACCTCGGGGATACTTTGGGTAGAAATCTACTGTACTTCAGACCAGAGCATACAATAAATTCAATCTGCCATGCGGGCAGCCAACGGATCCGATCCAACATTCCTAGCTCCATGAGGAGTGAGTTAACCCAAACTGTCTGCTCGTCTAGGCGAATTCTGTGATTTTTTGTTGGAAGCTATATCAGTATCTCCATATCAGTACCTCCCTTTCAAAGAGGTTTTCCGTCAATGTCAAAATAGCTAGACTTGAATCATTGTTTTATGTTAGATCAAATTCAAACGCTAGATCTGAATCCTCGCATGAAATAAACTTCCTTCTATATGAGCTTCTTTCCCGGGCGCGAGGCAAGATGGCTCGTGAAGCGTGGCAAGCCTATGCCATCGTTAGGTGTAGGTAAAGCGAGGTAAAGGGGGATTATAAGCAGACAAGGTTCGCTTGATTAAGCTCGCTCTAATGTTATACGTCGCGCTTTCTACCTCCTGTACGAGCACAGGAATGAAGGTTGGCGAGCATCCAAACTTCCCGCGCTGCGTTGTCATTCCGACGCCGCAGGGCCTGCATGCCTATCCTCTTCTCCGAGAAGCACCCCCGCTATCTCTGCCCGACGCAGCAACTTCGTCAGCACCGGGCGCGGGCCTGGGAGTGGCTCCAGCCATCCATCCTGCCAAGTCGAAATTGCCGGGCGCTCCGCCGCCGGCCATGGCGCTGCGTGTGGCACCCGTAATCGGGGAGGAGCGAGATTGTTTCTCGAATTCGGCACGCATCTCGGGGTCCACTAGAGCGCAAGAGTACACGGAAGCATTAACATGGGCAAAACAGGTCATGGTTGAACCAAAAATAGGATAAAAGTGATCCAAAAGGAAAGAAAATGCTTCGGGTGAAGAGAGAGAGAGAGGCAACTCACTGTTTTCCATCAACTTCGGCATGCCAAATGTAAATCCCAAAGCGACCAAAGCTAGTAGGATCATAGGATTCTTGAACAGCGCCAAGGGCGAGACTAATTGATTAGGACGAACGATCAGCTATTCCATATGGTCCAAGCCAATGTGTCGTTGTTCACATAGAACATACACCTTGGGCGTTCCTCGTAGAAGTTTCTCCGGGCAAGGACTCGGGCCTCGACAGTCACATCGGGCGTGGTTGCAGCAGAGACAGCTCCATCTTGCCCAGCGGCAGTAGTGACATCGAGGATGTACTTCTCCGGGCCTCTATTATCCCAGGGGTTCGCGCGGAAGGTCTCCCAGATGCCGAGAACGCTTCCATCAGCGGCAATGTCCACGCGGTACGGGGCGAAGATGACATCCGGCGAGCGGATGTCGAGAATATAGGATTGAGGCTTCGAATGGGCAGGGATATTGGCGAAGACGAATGTCGCAGAGCGAGTGAGGGACGCAGTCAACTGCGAGGGCGACGAGGGCGATGAGGGAAGCGTGGTCAACGTCGCATGGGTTCCAGCGGGGAGAGCGTGGGGATTGGGGAGCAGACTGGATGATGGAATGGTGATCGTGAAGGCTGAATATACCAGCATTGGTGTAGACAGCAGGAGAAGAACGAGTCCCACAAGGGAGCTGCTGGACGAACGCATGGTAGGCAGCAGTCGCTGGTTGATAGTTCGAAAGGACTGGTTGGATTGATTAAAGAAGTTGGGGGTCGAACCGGTGAGTTGCAGATGATGAGTATCGTACAGTAACGTTACGCATCAAGAAGCTCCAGCGCCAAGCAGTCATTCAGGCCTACCACCGAGTACTCATTTAGATGTGCTGTAACTCAAAGCTCATCATGAGGCGAACTAACTTCACTCTTCACTATACTAGTGATGCCTATCTATTTCATTTCTAAGCATGGCCCAACCCAAGTTCAGTCTCCTAGACAATCGTATGTTTTCTTGTTCGCAACCTTCAAATCTCCGGTGTTAAGAATCGTGACTGCCTTATCTATGTAGTAACTCCAGTACAGTACTGTACAGTACTTTATCCACCCCCAACACAAAAGAAAGAAACCCAGGGTTGAACAGCCCTTTGACCATGCTCAAAAGCTCAGCCTTGAATCCCAAAATCACTTAAGTGCTAAATCACGGAAAAAGAGAAAAGTCACAGGGAAAATATCTACAAGGCGGCTCCGGCAGTTTAACTGGCTAGCATGCTCTCCTGGATTTTAGCACAAACATATTATCGAGGTCAGTGTCTCCTAGAGCTTGGCTTTCGGAGCGGCTTCCTCAGCCAACGCCCTCGTATATAGGTCGTCCAGGATTTGGCGATACTTCTTCACAGCCGGGGGACGCTTCAGCTTCAAACTATTGGGTTTAATTATCTGGTCAGACTTGCGCAGGAGGTAAACGGAAGGGAGTTCCACTCACGTCGGAGTCAATAGATTGTTCTCGACTGTAAAAGGGTCCAGCATCAGCGCGCAGTTCTTGATTTTCTCGTAGCCAGCAAGTTTGTGTTTCTTTGCAACGCGATCAAGATCCCGCAGCACCGCGCGACGTATCTGAGGTTCATCCAAAGTCGATTTGATGCCGTCAATGTCCGTGACTTCAATGCTTCGGCGGAGCACTTTGCTGGCCCACGGTGCATATGATTCAGGCTGCACGCCAAAGATACCCACCAAGAAACTCTGTACACTATCACCATGGACATAGCCCTGTGCCAAGTAACCCAGCTCAGACAGGTAAACGCCCTCTAAACGCTCAGGGGAAATGTATTCTCCTTGCGCCAGCTTCAAGACATTCTTGCGACGATCAATGATTATGATTCGGCCCATATCATCGATGGTGCAGACGTCGCCGGTCCGGAACCATCCGTCTTCAGTCATCGCATTGGCCGTTTCTTCTGGATTCTTATAATACTCACGGAAGATGTTCCCTCCACGTAAGAGCAGTTCACCCCGTGGGAAAGGCTTATCATCGACCGAGTAGTCCATGTCCGGAAGAGAGACCAAGCAGGCCTCGTTGCATGGAGCAAGTCGCCCACAATTTCCGGCAGTCAGATCTCGCGGGGATTGAGCGCATGCAATGGCGTATGTTTCGGTCAACCCGTAACCTTGGATTATATCGGTACCAGTAGCCAGTCTCAAAAACTGGTGGAGGGTCGGGTCCAGAGGCGCAGAACCAGAGACCATCACCCTAGTGCGCTCCAGACCAAGCGCCGCGGAAACCTTTTTCGACCAGATGCGATCATATACCGTATGCTTTATTGTGGCTTTGCTAGCATCGGGATTCTCCAGGTTCGCTGTCTTCGCCGCAACAACGTGTCTCGACAAAGCTCCCTTGAACCCGGGCTGGTCCACAGTAGCCGAGCGAATGACATTTCCGAAGCGACTGAACAGTCTTGGGACCGACATGAATCCAGTAGGCTTGAGGACTTTCAAGTCATCGACAAGTTCCAGCATATTGCCATGGAAGTAGCCAATTCGAGCCCCCGCCCAGAATGCTGCATGCTCCGACAGTCGTGCATAAATATGTGCTAGTGGAAGATAGGATGCCAGAGTATCACCGGGTACCTGCGTGGTTACTACGAGGCCGCTTGAAGTTGCCGCGACAGTATTCTCATGGGTCAGGACCACCCCTTTGGGATTCCCTGTGGTGCCGGACGTATAATTTATGGTAACTATGTCAGATGGGCCTGGGGGATTGCAGGTACGTTTCGAAAACATCCCAAGCTCTTCCACCTCCTCGATGGTGTAAATGGAAACCTCCAGCCCAGCCGCAATCGATTCGAGGAGCGCGCGCTTCGAAAGGCCGGCGGGTTCCCCAGTCTCCAGAGGATCCATGCTGACAATGATTTTCAGGCCGGGCAACAATGGCTTTAATTTCAGCAGAGTAGGGATATGAGGCAAAGAAGTCACAACACAGTGCAACTCGGCGTGGTTGATGATGTACTCCGTAGCGTCTGCCGCGAGAACGTCGTAAATGGAGACCGAGTACAGGCTTTGAGACATGCAGGCAAGGTCTATAGACACGAGAATCAGGAATTATGCTCTACCCATATTTGACGGTGTGCCCCATACCAGTCAGTTGCCACTCTGGGCGGTTCTGGGACCATAAGCCAATTCCATACTGGCCAGGGCGATCGCAGCCATGTTTCTGATGTAGCTCGACTAGACCAGCACCAAAAGCTGTACGTCGCCTCTGGACCGTTTCGTAGTCCATCCACTGGTATGGGCCGTAGGCCTTAGCTATCGGATCATATAGGCGCCATCCCAAGCAGTCACTCTTGGGCACCCTACTGGCGGTCGACTCAAATATGTCATGCGCAGTAGCGACCTGAGAGAATCGAAGCCAGTCAATAACAATTCCAACGTAGTTCTCATCTCATTGGGTCCGCGAACGAGCATACGTTAGGATCTAGTGTTTTCACTAGTTCTTTGGCTGAGTTCCAGGTCCGGTAGACGGGAGAGCGCCCTGGTTTTTCGGTGCCCGGTAAAGCAACGCCGTAAGGTTTGCCTTTAGGGGGCTCCTGCTGTAGCTCGGTAGCGCGCTGGAGATGAGTCGGTAGCTGGGAGAAGAACATTGCGATGAGGAGCGTGACTGCTCGATTGCGATCGAGTTAGTAAACAGCTCCACAGGTGGTCTCCTGAGTCTCGGAGAAAGGTACCTCAAGCTCAAGAGCCCCTCAACCTAACAGTAAAGAAGTCGGGTACTTTGCGTTAACAAGAACCCTTAGGGGAGGGAGAATGCTCGTCAAGGAAGTAGATGACAGAACGAAGCGGGGGAGTGGAAGTGACCAAGAGGCTGAGAAACGGACTGAAGGACAACCAGGCGGGTGGATAGATAAGGTGGGAGGGGTGGGAAAAGAAAAACCGGAGAGAAAGAAAGAGAGCCGGAGGAAGAGGGATTGAAGGAATGCCTCCCTCATTCATTCACTTTCATTTGCCCCAGGAGAGGAGGGTTCGGGGTCAGATCCTCCACTCAGTTCAAGGTTGGCGGTTTCTCCGGAATTCAGACCGAAAGCACGAGTTCTAACTGGTCGGCCCGGCTTCTTCCCCCACGCGATGTCAAATTGCAGAGCAGGTGCTGGTACTGCCTCGGCACTTACTCTTTTCGGCCATCCATTGCGCCGGCCGGGGCCATTTCCATTTTGACTGACTTTTGCATCCGTCGACGGTGAACTGGTTCATAACCATACTATAAGACTCGTTTTCGTACTCAAATTGATTTACCTCGGGATTCTGCTGCAATAAGAGTTCCTATGAGGTTTCTTCCGCTTCTGTCTGCCATTGCGCATGCTCACAATTTATGAGAAAACAGATAGGAGAAGAGCAGGAGAAGAAACAGGTTGATTGTCTGGCTGCTGCTACATTCACGTACTGAGTATAATATGTCTCACTTTCCAAAGGACTAGGTATAAACTCCGGACTCCGTCGACTAGTAGGTTGTGCAACTCGCCGTCCGATGAGATGTTGACGCGCTTGAGTCATTCGCCCTCACATGCTTTCTGGTCAATGCCACCACACCGCCCAATAGGCAAAGTAATAGATGTCAGGTGGAACTTACTTCGGGTACGAAGCCTGCTCTTCTGTCCGTTATCGAGGCACGTGGACCTTCATGTGAATCAACGAAGATCGATGGTGTATATGCATCACGGGCGCAGATCTTAACCAGTCGCGGGGAAATTCAAATGCACGCACATATGCAGGCTATTGGTACTCACTACGGAGTACCTGGGTAGTCAATCCGGAGATACCCACAGGGGCAGAACGCTATTCCTAAGTGAGCTTGACTTAATACCCGAGAGATAACACAGCGTAGGCGGAAGTCATAAACATGATACATTAGGAAAGTAATAGATTAATGAGCAAAGTCTCGCACCGAACGCCATGCCAATGCTGACATCCCCTCCAAACAGAATATATATGTTGTACAAATAGGCTTGCAGCAAGCCCCGAGGGCAAGCACTTGAGGCTCCTCTATGGCTTTTTTCAACCCTCGTCCATCATAGAGCGAAGAAACCCGCCTTTCACCCCAATGCAATCGAAACCCCAGATGATTTTATATGTGCATGAACTTTCCAGTATGTATGTGCCGGGCTCAATTAATAGGCAAAGAAGAAAAGAGATCAGTCTTAGGAATTCCACGACCGACGAGAACGCAATCAAGAGGGCGCCTGTGCTCAAAACAAAAACTCCTAGTCAACGAGCTAGTCCGGGCCCGGGATTATCCAAGGACTGCATGGAAAGCCTTCTTGTACCATTTGCTGGATGTCGGCACAGATGTCTCCCACGTCTCATTCTCCAATTCCAACCGGCCCGTATCAATATCAGCCTCAAGCGGGTGGACGAAAGACGTCCGGTAAACGATTTTGTGGCCGATGTAGAGCACCGCGAAAAGAATCAAACTGATATAAGCGGTGAAGAAGCTCGTGACATCGAAGGAGGGAATCCACGCGGTGAAGCCCTGAGTGATGATAATAAGAACATTGAAGAACAGACCATACCAGGAATAGTACGGCTGCCACAAGGCCTTGTACGGTAGGCAATCGCGAGAGATGTTACGAGCCTTCAGGGCACGCATGAAAGCCAGATGACAGCCGTTAAGCGAGGCCCAGGTGATGAAGCCGGCCACACCAGCGATGTTGACCAACCAATTGAAGACAGTACTGCCAGAATTGGAAACGTTCATGAATCCAAGCAGACCGAAAGCAGAGGTGAAGAACACGCTAAAAAAAGGTACACCTTTTTTCGAGGTCTTCTTGAACCAACGAGGAGCAAATCCTTCTTGCGCCAGGCCGATCAGAATACGGCTACCACTGTAAACATTCGAATTGGCAGCCGAAAGAACCACGGTCAGCAAGACTGCGTTGATGATATGTGGCAGCACACGAACACCCGCAAGCTTGGCGGCAATGACGAATGGCGAAGAGTTGGCATCACTCCCATCTGTGAGAAGATCGTCGTTCGTATATGGTACGAGAATACCAATAAAGAAGATAGTGAGAACGAAGAAAAATAGGATCCGATAGAAAGTTTTGCGGATGGCTGCGGGGACCGTTACGCGGGGATTTTCGGTTTCCGCGGCTGCAATACCTACCAATTCCGTTCCCTGATAGGCAAACCCGGCCTGAATGAGTACGGACCAAAAGCCAACAAACTTAGCGGTTGACTCGGGTGAAACACCACTATAGGGGGAGAACGGTCCGGGATGCACCCAGTAATGGAAGCCTAGATAGCCCTCCTTTCCAGCGCCAGCATCGATGCAAATCGCAAAGATCATGAAGCCGACGACTGTGATGATTTTGACACTCGAAAGCCAGAATTCCAATTCGCCATAGAAGCTGACAGGCAGACAATTGAGAAGCGTGATGACGACCCAGAAGATGGCGATGAAGATAGCGATATTGATGCGATCGTCCCAAAATTGGATTATAAGCCCTGTGGCTGTGAGTTCAAGCGCGTATGTCGAGGCCCACGAAAACCAATAAATCCAACCCATAGCGAAGCCGAGACTGGGGTCGACCAAGCGAGCAGCATAAGCTGTAAAGGCGCCAGGAATGGGAATGTAGGTTGCAATTTCTCCCAGAGACGTCATGACCGAATAGACGATGGTTCCGACGAAGGCATAAGCGATGAGGGCGCCCACGGGCCCGCCATTGGCAACAGCAGTACCACTACCGATGAAGAGACCTGTGCCGATGGTGCCTCCTAGAGCTGGGGTTAGTCTATGCTTAAGCACTTCTCTCGTGGGCGGCATGTATGCTGCGCAGGGAGGAAAGAGGCAAGATGATTCCAAGGTTCGGGGAAAGAACCAACAAAGTTCACTAACCGATAGCGATCATCTGCAAATGCCGACTTCTCAGCTTCCGCTTGAGCTGGGGCAACGGGTTGGACTCGCTGTTGGCGCCATGCTTCTCGCAATCGAAGTCATTCAGGTCCGGCGAAGGGTTCGTTGTGTGAACTTGGACCTGTTCCTCGCCAGGCATCATTTTTCCCTTCCCCCCTTCGGCGGACTTGGACGTGATGTCTACCTCGTTCCCGAAGGCCATGTTCGACCCCTCGACGGTCCGGGTAGTGGAAATTTGCTCGTGCCTTGCTTGGTGGTGGGCAGGCCGGCGAGGTTGTCAGTCGGTCAGATGAGTAGAGAAGACAACGCGAAAGGCAAAAATGAGACTAGGTTTGGATTTGGCAGGGGAAGAAGAGGAGAAAAATGAACTGGCGGCCACCGAAACAGACTCCACCGGGGGGAGGACAGGTTTGATTTGATTGAGTCAATTCAAGGCTGGGTCGATCCAGCAGATTTTAACGGTGGGCTCCTCAGTTGTCGGACCACACCGAAGAAAGTCCACAGACGCTAAGATGAAATCAAAACAACCCCTCAGGGCCCCAATCAGCCAGAGACCAGGTACGTATTGACGACTTTGGCCGAGATAGCGAACATAATCGAATTGTGTTTCGCGGAACCAGAAGATGTTATGTAAAAGGAAAAGGTTAGGGTTGTCCAGCAGCGGATACAACCCCGGGGGCAAAAGAGGTGAGTCTCCCGCCACCGCCTGCAGTCTGCACGATGAGAGGAGGCAATGACAGGCACGTATCACTAATAGAAACGACCACATGGGTATGTAGTCAATTCGTTGCGTCGACCATTCGACCTGGGCTTACCCCGAGAAAATCCATCTTGGAGGTCTTGGACAGTCCTTGGCCACCACCAACACCCGGGGAAGCTTTTTGCGTCTGTCTAGAACTTGGGCGCAGAATGCAGGAGTGGTCGACTGGGACTGGAAGAGGCACGAGGGAAAGAGGCGCCAAGCGTGGAAAAGAGGTGCCACTTTACCGCACTAAAGCATCCTCCAGCTTCCCCATCCATGGTTGATGGTCCTATAGAGCACCGCTGGCTGTGCCCAGGCAACGAATGGAAACCCTATCTCGGCAACTATGCCGCTCCACTGTAGTGGGCCCAAGAAAAGATAATCGCCAGCTGGAGACGGAGTTTTTGTTTCTTCTTTTTCTCTCGTAAAGCTTACCGGCTGCTTGCAGCGTTGCCACTGGCTTTTTCCGTCATCGGCCCGAGGGAGCGCGCGGGAAAGGTGGGAAAAGGGCTGCAAGACAGAGAGAACTCAATAAGTGTTACTCATACAGTACATAGTTAAATGTCCGACCGCTTTGAGAGTCGATATCAGGACGCTTGCTTCAAGAAACGTATCAGAAGGTGTAAAGACCATCTGGGTTGCAATCGATGAAAGACAGACCAAGTCAAGAGACGCAGCTGTTGCATGATGTGTTGAGTACCCGCGGACGGAAAGGACGGAGAACGGAGAACGGAGAAGTGACGGAGGACCTTTGGCTCTTACCGCCTTACATACTTAGGCTCACTTATACTGTGTACAGTAAGTACAGTACGTACCAGCAATCGCCGAGAGCGGACCTATGCATGGTCGGCAGCGCCCAGCCCAGCCAGCCCTATGGGAACTTTTGCTTGGTCTTCACTTGGTTGCCTAGTAGAGTGATCATTATTTATAAAAACATGATAAGGGATAAATTAGGGTACGAGTGATAAGTCTATGTTGTACGTAGTGCGGAATAACTATAATACAGAAAGCTTGCTTAGCACAAAACCAGGTGTACTGGAGACATACTCATGTTGTAACTTACCGAGTACTACTACACAGTACATATATATGTACTACATATGTAGATTCAACTTCGTGTAGGTTTCTCCGCTGTAGTCATTTGCCCTCACAGGCACTCCCACCTTTGGATACGTGCCTCGTTGAGCCTGATGGTTCATCTTCCATGCCCATCTCCTTTAAGATCCGCGACGCCTCCTTGCCAATCCAAAGACTTATCCCTCAGATTGCGCCTCCGTGGTTGCAGGTCATGATCACACTGTCACTTCCGGAAGAGGCTTCCTATATCTGACATGCATCAACTACAGTACATATTATATCTAGATAATAGAGACGGTTTTAAACTTTCCCCCTCAGTGGGTCATCGTCAAGACTGGATTGATAATCCACTTCAACGTAGTTAAACGTGCATACTTTGGCGGATAAACAGCCCTAATCTGCCTTTGCTACGAGACCGATTGATACGACGAAGCTCAAATCCACATCCAGGCTATGACTAAACTATGTATGTGTAACTTGAGTTATGTCAATTGCAAAATCAGTATCATTGGAAACATGCTTGTGGGTCTTGCCATAACCACGAATTCATACACGAGTCAAGGCCGAAATGATAAGACTTCAATTTAAGACATGGGTATCGGGTATCTTGCTACTTAGTTTGATATACAAATCCCAGCACATGAACGCCACGTAGCTGCCCTTAACTCATTATTTCTTCCCCTTCTCATCTATGAGCACTATAATTCATATCGTCATCAATCGTCCCGTGCGTAGTATCTGGGTGGCATCAATAGTCTTGGCGAGTCACAAATGAGGCCCTCGCTAAGACGTGGATTGATGGATCCCCGCTTTCGTTGTTCACACATGGACATGGCCAGAAGCATACGGGCCAGGCTTCGTACTCGCACTGTTGGATCTTGATCGCATTGCCTCGCGCGTAGCTACTACAGTGGTGGCGACGAAGAGTGCCCTAAAGAAAGCGATTGTGAGCAGGTTCCATCAATTTCTTATTCGACCCTCGTCCGTGGTATCGCAGTCGTGGAGAACGATGCCCACCTACCATTCAAATGCCCCAAACACGGTTGCAGCCTGCAGTGCCCGACATCTACTCCAGTGACAAAATTCTGATGTTGGCAGGTAGACACCCAGGGCGATGAACCCTGCGAACCAGAAGATCATGGTGACTGCTTCGACAGCCACCATGATTAGTATATGGGCGACCCGTGGAAAGTACATTGGTGCGAAGGCAAGGTAAGGTGCGGCCACGAAAGCTGTCCATATACCGTTGAAAAGCATGAAATTCACGGTGTCACTGTAGCTATACCAACTGATGTCTGTTACCCATTAGAGACGAACAAATGCTATGAGGTGGAGATGAACCAACAGTATGCTGTTAACCCAAGAACGATGATAGCAAAAATGACTTGAGCGACTCGAACAGGTAGAATCCAAGGGACATTTGCCGCCATGGTCGATGTTGGATAGTTTATCTGTCAAGTTGCTTGGTGCGTGAAGTTGTCTAGGGTCAGCGTCTTGTGAAGATATATCGCGTGTGCTTGTGTATTATAGCCACTGGTCTGATATAGCAAGCGCTAGTAGACACAGCTGGGGGTCGATGCAGTTATGCTGATGGATAAGAAAGGTAGCAGACGATGAGGGGAGTTTTTGTATGCAGATAGAGTGGTTCCAAATCAGAGCGGTTGCACAAGTGGCTTGACAACTAAATATAAATTATGGAGCAAATCATCGGCCAGGTCCGCCAAGAAGCACTTGGATTGGGTGTTGGTGCTGTGATGCACTCGAAAGGTACTTTCATGGCTACTTGTCTGCTATATACACCTGAATCCCTGGAGCCTGCAGTCCTACGTGTTTCTTCTTATTTTTTCTTTTCTTCTTTAGAGGGCGGTGGGGATTGTGAGTAGCAGATCTCCTTACCGCATTGACATCATCGTCATCATCATCGCCTTGGATCAGTCGACCCTGACTAGTAAAGAATATGGTAAAGGGGAAAAAGATGAGATTTA
Organism: Aspergillus uvarum CBS 121591; assembly: GCF_003184745.1. Classification (NCBI taxonomy): domain Eukaryota; kingdom Fungi; phylum Ascomycota; class Eurotiomycetes; order Eurotiales; family Aspergillaceae; genus Aspergillus; species Aspergillus uvarum. Next base: position 231,715 of record NW_020291341.1, read on the forward strand.
AAAATGAAAACATAAGCGAAAAGAACAAGAAAATGAAAAGACGGAGCCTACAAGGGTTGGTAAATTGGGGTTTAATGACGGCAATGAACAGGGAGGCGGGCCAAGAAACAATCCATCCAACCATGATTGAACAGACAATGACCTCATTTCCTTCCACATATGCTGGGCACATGACCACACCAGTTGACCATCCAAGCCTCAAAACAGCCACCATAGCATGTGGTTGCCTAAAGTTATTCAAGCGATATGTAGTCAATTAGTATAACTATACTATATTATATAGTAACAAAGCATATCTGATATACTATACATTGTCTCTGATATAAAGCACAGCACAGTACACCCTTACACCCCAGGTTTATACTTGGATAAACTTAATGTTTAGTTTTGATCAAAGTAAAGGTAAAAATTATCACATAGTATCAGCTATCCCCTATGTCCTGCTGTGGATCACCAACATTAATTCATCTTGAAGCTTGAAAAATGGCTATCCTCCGCGCATCATCCATCCCTCAAGAGGGTTTCGTAATCGTGCCTTCTTCAAGGTTCCCAGACTTCTTGTCAATGCGAGAGGGGGCTTTAGTCTTCTTTGTACCCAGGACACATTGTAGTCTACTGTACATGGGTCGATCTCGTTTCCCCCTCTCGTTTCCCCCGCCTTGCTGTACTCCATTCCGATCACGCCATCGCTATCTTCAACTATACCATCTGGGCGATCGGTGATGTTGAACCTAGGCTAATGATAATCATTTCACCAAGGAGAACATTCTCTATTACTTTACTAGCCCCTCATCTTTGCAAGGTTGGCTACACTACCTTTTCCTCTCACAAATTTTCGGAACTGTACAATAGATTATATCCCGGTCACTATGTCAGAATCAAAGCGTCCGCACTTTGAGACTCTCCAGCTCCATGCAGGGTACCATATAAACTCCATTTCTATCCAAGACCAACAATCTATTGGACTTGAAACGAGACTGATGGTGTATGTGCTAGTCAAGAGCCAGATCCTACCACCAACGCTCGTGCGGTGCCGATTTACGCGACTACGGTGAGTCGAGCTGCTTATGCCCGCGTGTCATTACTTGTTAAATTCAGTCCTGACAGAGCTTCGACAGTCATATTCGTTCAATGATTCTGCACATGGAGCCCGGCTATTTGGTCTTAAGGAGCTTGGCAACATCTATAGCCGGATAATGAACGTAAGTACTCGATTCCCCACTAAGCCGTTGGGAACGGAAGAGGACTTAACTGATGGCTACGCCGCCCTTCTCAGCCTACGGTTGATGTCTTCGAGAAGCGAATTGCAGCTCTTGAAGGTGGCGTTGCAGCCGTGGCGGCCGCATCTGGTCAGGCAGCACAATTCATGACTATTGCAGCCCTTGCCCATGCAGGTGATAACATTGTAGCAACCAGCAATTTGTATGGTGGCACGTACAATCAGTTCAAAGTCCTCTTTCCACGCCTAGGCATCCATACCAAATTCATCCAAGGGGACACCCCGGCGGCAATTGCTGCAGCCATCGATGATCGGACCAAGGCTGTTTATGTTGAAACCATCGGCAACCCACGCTACAATGTACCAGACTTTGAAGCTATTGCGAAAGTAGCCCATGAGAAGGGCGTTCCGCTAGTGGTAAGGGTCACCTCAAGCCAAGATATTGAATTCATTATGATAACAGAGGAGGTGTAGGTGGACAACACTTTCGGTGCTGGCGGTTATTACTGTCGTCCTATTGAGCACGGCGCAGATATTGTTGTACACAGTGCCACTAAGTGGATTGGTGGTCACGGTACTACTATTGCAGGTGTTGTTGTTGACAGTGGTAAGTTTGACTGGGGCAAGCATGCTGCGCGGTTCCCTCAGTTTGTGGAGCCTTCCGAAGGCTACCATGGCCTGAAGTTCTGGGAGACTTTTGGCAACATTGCTTTTGCCATTCGTGTGCGGGTGGAAATCCTCCGTGATCTTGGCCCAACCCTGAATCCGTTCGCTGCGCAGCAGCTTCTCCTTGGGATTGAAACCCTCAGCTTGCGTAGCGAAAGGCATGCAACCAATGCCACCACTCTGGCTAAATGGCTTAAAAAGAACGAAAACGTAAGCTGGGTCTCTTATCCGGGCCTCGAAGACCACCCTAGCCATGAGATTGCCAAACGTTACCTGTCCCGAGGATTCGGCGGTGTTCTTTCATTCGGTGTCAAGGGGGGTGCTGCGGCTGGTATTCAGGTGGTTGACGGCTTCAAGTTGATATCTAACCTTGCAAAGTAAGTCCTTCGTGTCCTTGGGCCTGCAAAGAGAGCTTAGGCTGATAAAGTGTTTTTAGTGTTGGGGACTCAAAAACCCTCGCTATTCATCCCTGGTCGACAACTCACGAACAGCTTACTGAGCAGGAGCGGATTGACTCTGGGGTCACGGAAGACGCCATCCGAATTTCTGTTGGTACGGAGCACATTGACGACATCATCGCCGATTTTGAGCAGTCTTTCAAGGCTGCGAGTGCGCTGTGAGCGAGGGCATCTTGCTCGACGTGACTTCGATGAACTAGCAAGGGGAGAAGGCTATCTACTGGGAGGGATACTGGCTTTGGATCAGCTCAAATGGCACCGTGTTGATGTCTTTGCGGCTCAAAGCTCTCGAGCGCATCATGTGACTATTATGAGACCCCAATTTAGTTGCTCAATTGAACATTTTCATGTATGGGGAAGTGGCAAGGCACGCGTGTCGGCTCCTAGGAGCATGAGACCTTGTAGTTTAGCTATTGCTGCTTGCTACGTAATGAGCAGATGTATGAGCTTGATTCTGCACGATGCCTTATGAATGAATCAATGATCCAATTATGTAGGCCTAGTCCAGAAGAATAAGCATTCGCATGACGAAGAAGGGGAAGAAAGAGAAGAAGATGGTGCTGATGGAGAAAAAAATGTAAGTCAAGAACAGAACAGAAATAGTGCGAGGCACACAATAACCACCAAACCCCAACCGTCTGATCCAGATGAATACGACAACAACAAGAAAATGCGAGAAACAGTCGGGAACATAGAATCACAATGACAGAAGCTGAGGGTGAAGCCTAGAAGATGCTATAGTGACAGCGAGGGTTCAATTCCCATTAGAAGCTCTGTGGATTGGTGAGGCTCTGCATTTGAGATACAGGAACCAATCGAGTGTGATATCTCAGATTATGGATGGCTGGTCTCAACAATTTCTCCATGAGACCCATGAGACAAGTGGAAGTGGTTTCAGCCCCCGATTTTGATGAACGAAATGGAAAAGGCTCCTACGCCGAGTTTTAATTGTACAAGACAAAGCCAAGTGAAGATGGAATATGGAAAACAGGTGAAAAAAGCACTGGTATCAAAACAAGAGTGGAATGAAACGGCCGGCAGAAAATATGTCATCATGACTGCAGTCACCGCCATTCTTCTCGACATTGTGCAAGAGAATTGATTGCCTCATTGACCTGGAGGGGGAGGTTGTGCTGAGCCACCACCGGACGGTCCAGCTTGTGGTCCTCCCATCATGAAACCAGGCGGGAACATGCCCATCGTGGGGAAGGAGAAACCGAAGCCAGGCACCGCAGGAGGAACGCCGACATTGTTAGCATTGTTGACATCTCGGTCTGGAATAGGGCCAGCACCCATTCCAGCTGGAGGTCCTTCACGGTCTGGACGTCGGAATCGATCCTGCTGCCCGCGGGAGGAGACTGGGCCGCGTTTGCCGCCAGTATCAGTGGCAATTCTTCTGCTGATCGCTATCGGGGAGGTTAGTCAAGATCAGAAGGGGAGTAATGCGGAAGGTAGTAGGGACATACCCTTGGAGGAAACGCCAGCACCGATTTCAATGTCCGGCTCCTCTACGACCATGCCAGACTCAATTGGCCTCCCACCTGTGCCACCATATTCTGCGGTGAGCATCCATTTGCGATCCGCCTCGGTTAGTCGGTCGACGGGAATCACACTAATGCCGGTCTGATAATCGCTGCAGTCACGGGGTCCGAATCCGACACCCCAGCGAGTCTGAGAAACGATGATTAGTGGACATGCCAGGAAACGCCAGGTCACTTGTAGAACAATGAGAGCACTTACTCTGAGTTGCATGTCACCAGACTTGTATGATTCCATTCCATCCCGGGCATTCACAGCATCTTGGCGACTTATCATTTTTATGAAAGCATGGCGCTTATCAATGTTGACAATGCAAGTCTGAACCACACCAAACTTGCTGAACAAAGAACGAAGGTGAGCTTCGGATGAGCTATTGACTGGTAAGCTTTCAATGCCAAGAATCTGCAAAAATAATATTGACGAGGACTTACGTGACACCGCCCACGAAGAGGGTTCGACTCAAGACTACGCAGGCAACAATTAGCATGGCCCGATCGAGCGCAAGAAGGAACATAATGGAAACAAACCTTTGATGTTGCCCTGACCAATAGAGTAATCCCACTCCATGAATTTAGGCCCAGGAGGGGGCAGAGCAGGATCCTTGCGAGCAGGGGAGGGAGAACGGCGTCTGCGGCCAGGAGGACTGCGCTGGCGATATTCATTACTGCGTCGACCACGAGGATCACCGCCCCGACGGCCAGGAGAATCACCGTGATATTCCCCGTAAACAGGACTGTCACGACGACGAGGGGGAGAGGCCTCCCGGCGACGGTCATAGCCTGGAGAGTGCGACCGACGACGACCATATTGGCTTGGCGGCGACCGCATGTAATCGCGGTCCCGATCCCGATCGTACTCACGTGATTGAGAGTCCGGGCGGGCGCCCCAAGCACCAATGTTTTGGCCTGTTGCAAGATTAAACGACGGAGGAGCCTGGCCCGGGTTCATCGTGCCCATACCGGAGGCATTCGAAAGGCTCAGAATCTGCAGGGCGGTGCCCCATTGTTCTTGCGGAATACCTTGAGCATACAGGAGCTGCAAGAGCTGAAGCTGCTGCTGCAGTGCATCTGGTCCTACCGAATTCGGTTGGGTTGGCGCTGCAGTCGACTGCGGCAATAGCGCGGCTAGCGGGTTTTGCGTTGCCGCCAAGGGATTGGGAGTGTGACTCTGACTTGGGTTCTGAGGGGGCACTAAGGCTGGGTTCTGGGCAATATTACCCAGAGCCGTGAAGGGGGTGACCATGGCACCAGGAGCGTAAGGATTTACACCAGCCTGCCCGTTTGAGGGTTGTGACGCCTGGTCTACAGAGGACGGCATGGTCTGCAGAATCGTACCTGGCTGGCCTAAGGCATTGAGAGGGTTGGCAGGCGCCGCGACTGCTGGTGCAGCAGGTGCCGCAGTGTTCTGTTTAGCCATATCCGCGAGAGCCTTCAGGATACTGGAAGTGTCGGGCGCCTGCTGAGCAGGAGTAGATGAGATCGTGCCATTGGTAGGCTGAGGAGCACCTCCCAAAGAGATGTAGTTGGGTGCTGGGGAGCCTTCGGGAGTAGTAGATTCGACATCTAAAGAGTGACACAAAAGTGAGCGGAAGTTAGCCGATGAGTTTCAGCAGGAACCTTGGCCGAAAAGACTAGCACTCCCGAGGCAGAGTGGCCTGGGATCGAAAGAGAAAGGCTTTGGATAGTCTTACTTTGCGATGGAGGTGCGTTAAGCTTTTCCTTGAATGAAGCAAGCATAGGGGCAGGAAAGGTATATCCGCGTTCCCATATGTCGACCAGCTTCTTTATCTTTTCCTATATTGAACGAAGCAAGTACGTGAGTTGGACTGTTCATCACCGGGAAATGATGTAAAGAGGAAAGGGAGGCTGAGCCAGCGAGACCGGGCAAGCATAGTGGCCTAGGACTTTATGCCATGATGGTCGAGGAATATACAGGAGATACGTTGATCGATTCTCAAGCAGATCTGCATGCGGTCTCCTAGGCAGAAGACTGCATCCTATCGGCCCTATGCTTGCCTGCGGCCCTGTGATGGTTTCGATTATGGTTTGCATATAGCATCTAGAGCGTACCTTTTGATCGTCGGGAGCGTTGCTTATGATATCAGTCATCAGGATAGGAAGCAGCTCGGTCACTCTGTTAACACCGGCGGCGAAGGTCCCATCAGGGGCAGCACTACCAGATGGTTGCCCTGCCTTGCGCGCTTGTTCTACCCACTGTCGAGTTACAGAGTCTACGACATAGAGTACGCCCAACTTGTGTGTTCCTGGTGCTTTCTTGAAATGGGTGTAGATCTTTTGGATGAGGACGGATTCATTCTGTGGGAGAGTACAAATGAGAGATGTTAGCCTCCGATCCGAGCAGAATACCACGTATGGAGGGTGACATACCTGGACGTTTGCCGTGCAGAGCGATGTGATACTGTTGATTTTGGATCCTGAAACGCCCGGTGGCTTGAGTGCCAGCATCGACTGGAGATAGTTATCCAGTTCTGCTACAGCAGACGACATGGCTGGTGGGTATGGAGTGCTGAAATTCCGAGCCCAGTACGCAGAGAACAGGATACAGCCAAAAGACTTCTTTTTGGAAAAACTATCGCTTTCTTCAAAATGCAGCGTTGGACTTCGTACAGGGAGGCGATAATCGCACTGTGTTTCCAGCCAATCGGTCTACTGGGAATTCCAGCTGTAGTTAAAAATCTTGTGATGTTTTAAATGGGGATTACCAGTGACCTGGTAGAATGGTGGGCTCCTGGGAGGAGAGTAATAAATGGTTTCCTAAGCGGACTTCAGGTCGTGTCACTACAGACTTCAAAAGCGTACTCTGGCGACCAAGGGAAGGCCTTCCGCCTACAGCTGGAACACGGCCAAGCGTTGCTGTCCAGGGACTTGCGACTCGCGAACGAGTGTGTACACAGTATACCCTAGAGTGCTAGGTCGACTGGAAACCGTTTTTGAGACTGTGACGAGGATTACAGTGTCTGAATACTGCGACGAGTGATGAAAATGACGATGAAGGAAAGAGTGAGAAAGGATGGATGCGAGAAAGATGATTGTTCAGAAACTTGGAATAAGAATAGGGATGGAAGGAGATTCAATTTGCAATGGTCGGTCGGGTGAGGAGAAAAATCAGACCGCTTAGGCTAGTCTCTATTGGGTAACACATATGGAGCACACCTCTTTGAGTTCAACTCTCGGCAGGATGAGATAACCGTGAATGGCTGTGCATAGTTAGAATGCCTTATCATTCAGGCTCAAATACAGCTGCTGGGAGTTAGGTCGTCTCAATACCCCGTCACGTGAAGGCCTTCCCCCTTCCCTGCTGGGCACAGCTAGCAGCTGAAACTGCGTCTAAACTTTGCTTGGAGCCTCGGTGAGTCGAATCTGGTAATATGCCCTGAGGCAGGTGGCTGCCGTGACCGTGCAAATGAGTTCGGGATGGGATTGAATTGACCATCCAGGTGATCATGATCATGATCATGACAAGAACAATGGAGCAGTAAAGTTAAAGTCAAGTTAGAATTATGAATAGAACACCTCCATGACACGCTCTTATAACAGCTACGAATAGTCTTTGTATTCTTGTTGGGGATTGTTTAATGCTACAGTACAAGTATCTAGTATGGACCTGCAAGGTAAAGGATTGTACAGTGCAGTAGTATATGCACAAGATCCATTGGTATCGAGTGTGTCTGTCTCATGCCTCGGTTTTACGTCCAAAAGCCATCAGGAGGTGCGTGCATTAGGTAGTATCTCTCCCACACTATCGATAGCACAGTACTTCAGGGTGAGAAAAAAGAATGGGGAACCCCGTTCACTACTGTGAAGCTTGGGCGGCCTATTAGTCTATTAGTCTGTGCTATAGGAGGAGGATTGCGACTGCCGACGTCACAGCGAGGGGGTGCAATGGGTCAGAGCCACCACCACACCAGCTCCATTTGTAGGCACTCCGTTTACGGATGGACCGGGTGCCGAAGATCGTCGGAAAAGAAAAAAAAGATTGAATACACTCCGAATCCCACGGGAATTTAGTCAAAGTAGCTTCCATGCATGAAAGAGGACTTAAATGTATCGAATTCTTTCTGATTATTATTCAAGTAACTTCACTATGTACCCTATAATGATCAAGCAACCCTGATAAAACCCTCTTGCCGTGAGTTACTTGAGGGCTGGGTTAGTACGTACAGTACGTAGTAACTTACAATGTTCAAGCCATGATGTATGATCAGAACAGACTGGGTAAGAATTCAACCTAGTATTCTCCGTCCTTAGTCCGTCCCGGACAACGGAGTACTGTGTATGAACATAACATCCATTTTGGTAAGCTTGCCGCAGTCAACCGCGCCCATTCCCCAAGCCCCAAACTCGGGACACCGGCCGCCTCGAAACTAGCGTGACCGTATGGTACGGTCCACTTCTCCTTCTGCCTTGCTTTGTTGCCGGGTGTTACCGTACAATCCGCGTACCGGCTGTAGGAGTGTTACGGCCAGATGGAAAAAAAGGCCCGCAAAAGAGCTTCTTCTCCCGAATCTGTCTCTCTATCTCCTTCTCTTCCTTCTTTTCTTTTCTCTACCGCTGTGTGAATTATACCTACCCCCTCCTTTTCCCTCTCCTCTCATACATTATCACCCTTCAACTCGTGTTCAAGTTGTCCTTCTCACAATGGCTTCCACCTTGAGACTTGGAACCTCTGCTCTTCGCTCCAGCGGCATGGCTGCTAAGCCTGTTGTTCAGTCCGCTGCCTTCAACGGCTTGCGCTGCTACTCTACCGGCAAGGCCAAGGTCTGTCGCGCTCCTGACATCCGCTGCTGCCATGCTCAGCTGTACTGATTGGAATATGCTTTCTAGTCCCTGAAGGAGACCTTCGCTGAGAAGCTCCCCGCTGAGATCGAGAAAGTCAAGAAGCTTCGCAAGTACGACCAACTCGATTACCCTTCGCTCGGTACGATTGCTAATCACCTTTGGTCCATTGCTATAGGGAGCACGGCAACAAGGTCATCGGCGAGGTCACCCTTGATCAGGTCTACGGTGGTGCTCGTGGTGTCAAGTCCCTTGTTTGGGAGGTCAGTAGTCTACACGTAAACGACATCCTCCTGGTAGAACCTGGCTAATACACTTGTTTAGGGATCTGTTCTCGACTCCGAGGAGGGTATCCGTTTCCGTGGTCGCACTGTAAGAATAATCTGGCTCTCATCGTGGCCTCGTGCAAATGCTTACAATCTGCTAGATTCCTGAGTGCCAGGAACTTCTTCCCAAGGCCCCCGGCGGTCAGGAGCCTCTCCCTGAAGGTAAGCATTCTTTTGTCAGAACTGACCATGGTCATTTGCCCTAACGGTTACTCAAGGTCTTTTCTGGCTCCTCCTCACCGGCGAGATCCCCACTGAGCAGCAGGTCCGCGACCTTTCTGCTGAGTGGGCTGCTCGTTCCGACCTCCCTAAGTTCATTGAGGAGTTGATCGACCGCTGCCCCAGCACTCTGCACCCGATGGCTCAGTTCTCCCTGGCCGTCACCGCTCTTGAGCACGAGTCTGCTTTCGCCAAGGCTTATGCAAAGGGTCTCAACAAGAAGGACTACTGGAACTACACTTTCGAGGACTCCATGGACCTCATTGCTAAGCTTCCTACCATCGCTGCCAAGATCTACCGCAATGTCTTCAAGGATGGCAAGGTCGCTGCCATCCAGAAGGACAAGGATTACTCCTTCAACTTGGCTAACCAGCTCGGTTTTGGCGACAACAAGGATTTTGTTGAGTTGATGCGCCTCTACCTGACCATCCACTCCGACCACGAGGGTGGTAACGTTAGCGCCCACACCACCCACCTTGTTGGTAGTGCTCTCAGCTCCCCCATGCTTTCCTTGGCTGCCGGTCTGAACGGTTTGGCTGGTCCCCTTCACGGATTGTAAGATCTTGCTCCCCCCTCCTCCTTCTCAACTCCCAGCCCTCAAGTGCCTCACTAACATGGCAATACTGTACACAGGGCCAACCAGGAAGTGCTCAACTGGCTCACCAAGATGAAGGCTGCCATTGGCAACGACCTCAGCGACCAGGCTATCAAGGATTACCTCTGGTCTACCTTGAACGCCGGTCAGGTCGTCCCTGGCTACGGTCACGCTGTTCTCCGTAAGACCGACCCTCGCTACGTGTCTCAGCGCGAGTTTGCTCTTCGCAAGCTCCCCGATGACCCCATGTTCAAGCTGGTCAGCCAGGTCTACAAGATCGCTCCTGGTGTTCTGACTGAACACGGCAAGACCAAGAACCCCTACCCCAATGTCGATGCTGTAAGTTTAGCGCTGCGGAGCTTCCTGGGATCTATCTCGCGGGGTCGATATACTAACTCGTCTCTAGCACTCCGGTGTCCTCCTCCAGTACTACGGCCTGACTGAGGCCAACTACTACACCGTTCTCTTCGGTGTCTCCCGTGCTCTGGGTGTCTTGCCACAGCTGATCATTGACCGTGCTCTCGGTGCCCCCATCGAGCGCCCCAAGAGTTTCAGCACTGAGGCCTATGCCAAGCTCGTCGGTGCTAAGCTGTAGATTTGTCAATGATTTGAACCCCCCCCGGCGGATGTGGAGTTTTTGTTACGAATAAACACTTTATACTTTGTATTATGCCTATCTTGTTCTTGGATTATCCCTCTTTTTTTCTTTCTGCCTGGGATCCGCCAAGTGTTGGGGTTGGCTCGATTAATGTATGATAGGGCACGGTTCGAGCGAGCCTAGTAACAACACTTTTAAAATGATCTGTCTATTCCCAGACGTTCTGGTTGCCTTCTTGGCTTTCTTTCTTTCTTTTTCTTTCTTCCCTCCATCTCCCCCTCCCTTTCACTCTCGTGATCTAATCTGCGTGCCATGTTGTACATGAGTTATCAAGCTGGAGTGGGCTCTATCCACCCAAGTAGGACTGAAGGGCGAGCGCGGCGGGTGTGAAGTAGACATTCTCTTATCCATCATGACCCGCGGCAAAGGATGCGCCTCTTTAAAACGGATTGACTCTGGACGGAGTACTCCGGGAAAGGAAGACAGAACTCGGGATGATTGAGTGCAGAGTGTTGTCAGTCAATAAAATCAAAATGGAAGTGGAAAACCACCAGTCTGACTGAGCCTGGAGGTCCGGCCCAGGGTTGTACAGTACAGTACGTACTACTACCGGGAGGCAAGGTGGTGTTGCCCAGTGCATTGAGTGCATTACTCCGTGAACCGAAACGGGAAGAAGCGAGTTGAACCCGCAGCCGGGGCTGAATTCCCCTCCCAACGGTTGAGGTACTCAGCGCCCCGATTTACTCCGGTGCTCAACTGCTGGAGACTCCCTTCAAGGCTAGCGTATGGGTTTACCTTGATCTGGCTAGCAACATTATTGATCCATGATGATGAGCCAATGGCCCGCAAGTGACCGGGTCCTCCGGGGTGTTTGGCTCCTTCCAGCCGCTGCCCAGCGATCGGGAAGACGAGTCTGACTCCGAGCTCCTGGCTATGTGTGCTCATTACTACGGGGTACTCCTTGGTACGGATCGTTCTCTTGACTCTCTACTGAAAGGGAAAAAAATACATAACAACAACAACTTTCGTCGTCTTCTCTTTCTTGTCTTCTAGGAACCTTGAACAAAAACAACTTTCAACTTTGGTCTACCCGCCACTTCAATTTACTATTATAGTACGTGTCAGACATCACCTTCTCATTCATTCATCCATCATCTCTCCATCTAGTTAGCTAGATATAGCTGGCTGGCTATGGGCTGTCGGGACCTTGATAAGCAAATACTCAGCTGCAAGAACCCCCCAGACCGACATCATGCTTTCCCATCCTGCTCCTCTTCCTTCTGCCACCCTGCTTTCTTTCCGCTTTCCACCCATTCTCCGCCCCCCATTCTACCTTGCTTCCATTATTCCCGTTCCTGTTTCCTTCTCTTTACCTCCCATCAATCAGAATCCTCTGGTGACTAACCTTCCGGACCTTTCGTGGTGTTCAACAGCGACCAAATCAATAAGTCCATCTATCTGCGACTGGTCATTCCCATCTGCAGTTTCTCTGCCATCTTTTGCGATCCTTTAGGCGACGAAGCCCCTTATATCCCTTGGTCAGGGCCCCTTTCAGCGCTCCCCAAGTTCAGAGATGTCTCCCGCTCCTGTTGCAACGGCCCCTGCCGGCCAAACGCTTGAGAAGAAGCCTGTCAAGTTCAGCAATCTATTGCGTACGTATCCTAGCCCTCATTCTTCTCTGCGGGCAAATGTCCCTGATTCTGACGCCTCTGTCTACAGTCGGTGCAGGTTTGAACTTGTTCGAGTACGTATTACATCCTCCGTGACACCGTCACCCAGAATTCCGGATGACTAACAGCCAGCAATAGGGTCACCACCTTGGGACAGGTATGACTTCCTTATTGTCGTGAAGCCGCAGGCCGGCGAGTGTTGTTTAAGCTGACACGAGTCACAAATTTAGCCGCTGGAGGTGATCAAGACAACCATGGCCGCAAACCGAGGCGATAGCTTCGCCGGTGCTATGGGTCGGATTTGGGGTCGTGGCGGGATCCTCGGTTGTAAGTTTCCCTCGCCTCGAACTTCTCACGACTAGCGCATCGGATGCCGCGTCTGACGTGGAGTCACAATAGATTATCAAGGTCTCATTCCGTGGGCCTGGATTGAGGCCTCCACCAAAGGCGCAGTCCTGCTCTTTGTCGCGTCGGAAGCTGAATTCCGCGCCAAGGTCCTTGGTGCCCCCGATTTTGTGGCCGGAATCGCCGGTGGTATGGTTGGCGGTATTGCTCAAGCCTATGCCACAATGGGATTCTGTACCTGCATGAAGACGGTTGAGATTACCAAACACAAGATGGCTGCGCAGGGTGTCAAGCCTCCCGGCACTTTCGCGACCTTCATGGACATCTACCGTAAGGAAGGTATCCGTGGTATCAACCGGGGTGTCAATGCGGTCGCTATTCGCCAGACCACCAACTGGGGTTCCCGTTTCGGGTTCTCTCGCTTGGCGGAGCAGACAATCCGCAAGGTAACCGACAAGGATGACAGCCAGAAGCTGAACGCTTTCGAGAAGATTCTGGCTTCGAGTCTGGGTGGTGGTTTGTCGGCTTGGAATCAGCCCATCGAGGTGATCCGTGTCGAAATGCAGAGCAAGACCGACGATCCCAACCGCCCAAAGAATCTGACGGTCGGCAAGGCTGCCAAGTACATCTATGAAAACAACGGCATCAAGGGTCTCTACCGTGGTGTGGCTCCTCGGGTGGGGCTGGGAATCTGGCAGACCGTCTGCATGGTGGCTCTGGGTGACATGTAAGTTGAACCCAATTCCCCGCCTTTCTGTCCTTGCAATTCCGGGTTGTTCACATGCTTGGAAATCATCCATCGAATGAGCAATGCCACCAGGGTGGGCTAGGCCGCCTGGGTCGGCGCACCCCGGACTCGCCATGTGATTTTTCAGTATTACCGAGGGAAGACTTCCGGCTAACGTGTGGGTCTCCGTTGCACCGAACAGGGCCAAGGAGGCAGTCGAAAAACTGACGGGCGAAGCTGTCACCGCAAAGCACTAGGGAAGGTTTGAGATACCCTTCTCCATGCACACGGTCGGAGGCGGCAGGAACACATGCTGGCCCGGTCAGTTCGCTGTTCTCAGACCGAACCGATGATGGAAGCGAGGTAAAGCGATGTGCTGAGCATGCCGCACAACCGATGTTACAAGCATTTTATTTACTATACTAGTGTTAATAGACCTGCGCATGTTGATGACTCGCTGGCCAAGATTGGCAGATGTGAATTTGGCGCGAGTTGTATGAATTATCCTTCTTTCTGTATGGTAAGACCAACTTTTTGTCTCGGATTACAGTTGCCGTACATGGGTTTACTGGCCGATTTTCCTGGGACCTCGTCAAAAGATCCACCCTGTACACATCGGTTTGTCTCGTAAATGCTCGCAAGGTGGGCAGGTAGGCTTCAATTTACAAAGGAGTCGGAGTGTCCTAGAAATGTTTCTCCCGCGATACTAAACGCCTTATGAATTTCCGACATGGATTGAGACCAGCTCTGCTGTGTCGAGATGGTCAGTTTACTCGGTACAGCCTATGAATGACAGGAATTAGATATAGATTACTTGGTGATTTTCGTCCTTGTGAACCTCGGAAAAGCGCCGATTGTAACTAGCGATTGCGTTTGACCGTAGACGCAGAAACGGAAGGAAGAGTATTACCTATGAGCAGGATATGCCCGAACATACCTTATTTAGTTCTCTTTGGAGATTGGAACAATCTCCGGCGCACCTACCCTGCTGAGTAAGGTTGACCTCATCAAGTCACAATCAAATTGGGACCAAACCGAAGAACACGGATAAGTCCTCCGGCAAGGGTAAATTGATTCTCATCTTCCGGTATCCTGAAGATTGACACCACTTCCAGCTGTATAGTCAGCCCAGCGCTTGCGGGAACCTCGGAAGTATAGTGTGCGTGACATGCGTGAGATCTACACTACTCGTGAACTGTTGCTACAAACCAAAGCTGGTAACTTCATCCGTAGCCATACGATCGACTACACACAATCATACGGCCTAGATCTCACCGCATAAGGCATGCAACGTAGGAATAAGATACAATTGTATTACAGACGCACACCACTACAGCCACATCATCCCAAATGAAAAAACAAGATATCTGCGGAAGGGTTGATCTAGACACAAGATGAATGGAAACGGAAGACGCGCTTTTCCTCCAAAAGCAGAGCCAGTCTAAGATGTATTTGTTGTATACATGATTAAACGGTCAAGCCAAGGTCCTGGGCGTAGGGAAGCTGGAAGAGGTCGCCGACGGCGGTAACGGAAGCCTTGCCGGACAGGAAGGACTTGGCAACCTAGAGGGTGAGGTAACGCGGGTTAGTGATTTGGTTCCATGTGGAATAAAGTTTGGGGAAGTGCACATACCTCCTTAACCTGGGCCTCGGTGACGGCGTCAATGCTCTGAGCGACCTCGGAGATCTGGTAGGGCTTGCTACCGTTGATGAGAGCGGAGCCAGTAGCCTCGACACCAGTCTCGAGGTTCTGGGCGGACTCAAGAGCACGGAACTTAGCCAGAGCAACGGCCTTCTTGACGTCTTCGCTGGCGAACTCGCCAGCAGCGGCCTTCTTCAGGACATCGATGGCGCTCTTACCGGCGGAGCTGATCTGCTCGGCCTTGCCGGAGAGGGAGATGGTGAATAGACCGGCATCCGAGTAGGCGAGGTTCTTGGTCGAGGCACGGACCTGGGAGAAGCCCTGGGTGGCCTGGCCGAGAAGAGAGAAACCAGGGGTCCACTTGATAGTGGACTCACCGCCAAGGAGGGCGGCGAGAACGGAAGCCTCGGGCTTGTAGGCAGAGGTGCCGAAAGCGCCAGAGCCGGGGAAAGCCACAACGACGGCGTTTCCAGCCTTGGAGGAGATGCGCTGCTCGCCACCGTAGTACTGGGAGGCGGCGCTCTGCTGGAGCTGGTACTTGGAGGAGCTACCAGCGCTGGGGGTCTCCTTGAAAAACTGGCCTACCCACTTGGAAACCTCCGCAGAGTTGGGCCCACTGCCGACGATGGCAATGTTGGACTTAGCGAACGCCTGCTGGGCGAATTCCGCGACGGCCTCAGCAGAAAGGTACTTCTCGAAAGCAGTGGTGACCGAGGGGGTGATGCTCTCACCCAGACCGCGGTGGAAAGCCACGGCGTGAGCAGCATCAATAGCAACAGCCTCGGGGTTGGCGGCAAGAGCTTGTTGTCTGTACTTGAGGGTCTTGAGGATGACCTCGCTCAACTCGTGGGCTTTTGAAAAATAACTATATATCAGACTTGGCTGACCGACAAATTGAAGCCTAGCGGGATGACATACCGGAGAACTTGGTCTGAGAAGCAACCTCCGCCAAAAGTTCAGCGAAGTAGGGGAGGTCATTGGCGAGGAACTTAGCCTTGAGGACAACATTCTCACGCGAGTGTGTAGCGGAAACCTCACTGCCCAGCAGTTCGACCTCCCGATTAATCCGCAGCGCCGAGCGTTTGAGTGTGGACTGGTCGTTGCAAACAAGAGTTAGTTCAGTGATGTCCAAGATAGTGTGCCTGAACCTGTAGAACGAGCGATTGAGCCGGGAGTGCTAACCTTGAAAGCGAACTGTTCGAGAGCATCGGAGAAGCCAGGGAAGGGCTGGTAGCGAGTACCAGCCTTGGAAACGAGGGCCAGGGTGCCGGTAGGGCCGGCAACCTCTCTATTGGCAACCTTCACACCAGCAGACTCGGAGACATCGTACTGGAGGCCAGGAGTAGCGGCAGATGCCATGCCTCGACGGCTGGTGGCACCGGCAGCAGAGCACTGCTGTTGAAGCGCACGGGGCGCGTTTCGGCTGATGGTGGATCGCGACAGCATTATCGCATGTGTAGAAGAGACAAAGGGAGAAAGATAGATATAAAGCCGAAAGGCTCAACAGCAATTGGAGGGGGTGGGAAGGTAGAAGAGCCGAGGAGAGCTGCTGGCGGTCGTTGAACGGGTTAGAAACGATGTCTGAAAAGCTTCAAGATGCCGGCGTTGTTGATTACTCGCACTCTGATTGGTTTGAATTGGGTGTGCGGGCGGAACCGGCTTTTCCTCCTCCTCCGAGTCTGCTGAGATCATGTGATTTTCTCTTCTTACGACTGCACGTGAGTTTCTTCCGCCTGCGACGTGCGATAAGAACTAAGGCCAATCAATCGTCAAGAAAAAAAAAGAAAAGTAAAAAAAAAAAAGGTAGGAAGCAACATCTCCCGCCAGAGGGACAATTTGAAAGGCTTTATACTCCCTTTACAAGTACCTCATGCTCTTCCTCCGGTGACCTCGTTTTTTGTCCTGGAGAATTGACGGCGGTGGTTCTCTAGACAACCCCATCAATCATGGCTTCTCAAGTATGCGACAACACTCCAGTGGTAGCTCTATCCTCGTGCTGACGGATGTTTCACACAGTACGCAGCGGAGCTGTGCGCGCTCTTGGTTGAGGACAACTTTGGCGAGCTTTTTGCGGTATGCTTACAGCCCAATCCTTTACTTTGTTCGCCTTCGATACACCCAACATTTTACAGCCACCTCCCTCAAAGAAATTGTAGAAGATGGAGCTAGACTGACTCTGCCTCCAATATGACTAGCGCATCTTTTCAATTCTTCAGCGTTATGACCGATTGTCTTTTCCTCGTCTCAGATTCTATTCGCGCCTGTCTGACCGTCAGCTCCGTCATGGTCTCGCCGCGATGATCCAACAACACCTCATCTATCACTACACCTCTTACGACGAGGGAGTCACCTACTACGAGCCCAACCCACAAGCTGCGTACTACCTAGTACGATCCGGTAAAATCCTCGCATTCATTCAAGACCGGCTAGGTAAGTATGCGGCAACTGTCATGTCCACCATCATGTACCTCGGACATGCTCAAATCAGCCATCTCGAAACACTGCCCGAGTTAAGATCTGGACCATCGGAAGCGGACGGTATCAATGATGACCTCGAAGGAGAGGGGGCGGAGGAACCAGTGAATGGGCATAACGTGGATGGACCCATCGAACAGCCAGCTTTGCTTCATCCGACATTGAAGGCATTGGCCTCCCATGGATACCTGATCCGTGTCCGAGACGCGCAATTCCAAAGTCATGCAGACAACGCGCTCGATGCTGAACGTGCAATTAAGTCGCGGCCCGACGTCAAACAGATGAAAGGCAAACGGCTCGAGGAGACGGTTCTAGATGGCACACTTGCTATGCTGAGGGAAAAGTTAGATGGAGATCTTACCCGTGGATTGATGCATAATGGCCTACCGCGTGGTGCCAAGAGAAGGCCTGGCAGCGGGTCTGCGGACAAGAGCGACCGGATGGACTATGATATGGAGGACGAGGCCGAGGAGGAGAATGAGTGGTCTGATGATGACATGGGAGGGGACGCGACTCCCATGGAGGTAAAGAGCTTCCCAAGTTGACTTATGCTCGTCACTGAGACTAACGGTGCTGTGTCCATCTAGTCTGGAATAGTCGTCCGAGTCAACTACGAGAAACTAGACGTTGCGCTGCGGAATCGACGGTTCCTCGACCTTGCGGAGGTGCACGCATCGCCGGCCACCGCCCAAGTCTACGAATGTCTTCTGCGACGCATTGAATACCAGACCAAGCAATGTCGGGACAGCGTGGAAATCCCGCGCGAAGGTGAAGAGGGCGAGCAATACTCCGTTGCGATTGCGCTGAGTGCGGTAACGGAAGAGGTCGACCCGCAGTTAGATCTGGCGGGCTCTATCGGCCCCATGGAAATACAGCAGCCCGTCAGCAAGCGTGGAAAGAGATCCTTAGACGAAGACGGAGTCAACGGGACCGGCCATCAAGATTCCGACGCCCCTAGCCGGACCTATGAGATTGACCAGCATCTCAGCCTTCTCTCTCAACCCCCCTACAATTTGACCTCGAAGCGGGTCGTATCCGGCCTTATCACCTGGACTGTGGAGTTCCGACACCTGGCGCGTAAGCTGCGTCATTTGGAACTCGAACGTGTCATCGAAGCTCGCTACGGCGATGTCGCTCTACGAGTGATCCGCGTCCTCCACGCCAAGGGCAAGCTTGACGAGAAGCGCCTCCAGGAAATCAGCCTCCTTCCCTTCAAGGACTTGCGACAGGTATTAGCCAGCATGCAATCCGGCGGATTCGTCGACTTGCAAGAAGTCCCGCGCGACGCTCAGCGGCAGCCGTCGCGTACAATCTACCTATGGTTCTACGATCCGGACCGGATTCGTAACAGCATCTTGGAGGACACCTACAAGGCTATGTCTCGGTGCATGCAGCGCCTACGATTCGAGCGGAGTCGACTCAAGGAATTCCTAGAGAAGACCGAGCGCAGTGACGTCAAGGGGAACGAAGAGCTGTATCTGTCTCCGGCGGAGCTCACCCTACTAGGGCAATGGAGGAGCAAGGAGGCTTTACTGCTGGGCGAAATCACCCGGTTGGACGAGATGGTGGCAGTCATGCGAGACTACTGATGAGGGGCGATTCCAACCAACCTTATCTCCCTAATGGCTACCGCATCCGTGATACGTAATATATTTCTACCCACCGATGCCACTTCATATGCCCTATATTCAGTAATTCCCCATTGTCTCCGTAAGCGAGACATGTACCCGGGTACGCCGGATCAGACGTTCACCACACCATGTAACGAAACAAGATTCCTGGGAGAAGGCTACAAAGCACATCCCACAAGCTACACCATATATGTAGGTGTAAATAGAACTTCTCTTCTTGTCATATACCTTTCCTGTTCAGTAGCAGTATGCAACCCTCAGGATATCATATTGCTGGGGGGCAGAGACCGCCACCGGGAATACAGCTTACAATCTCGATATCTACCTGAGGCGAAGAATCAATCTTTTGTTCATTAGTCACGATCACTACTTCCAACTGTAGTTTGTACTTCCGACTCACTCTCCACGCCTGCGGTTGCGTTGGCCTGCTTCGACTTGGCTTCCGAGTTTCGCAAACGACTCTCCGCGGCATTCAGCTTGTCCTTAGTCTCTTCAAGCTCCTGCTGAAGGCTCTTGATGTAATCAATTGCCATCTCCACCGTGCTGGCCTTGCTGATCGGTTGATTATTGGCTTTTTCTTTTTCTTTTTCTTTTTCATTGTCAGCTCCCTTGAGGGGACAGGCAGCGGCCTCCTTAGCATGTTTCATTTGGATGTATGACGGAGGAATGAGTGTCTCTATTTCCTTGAGTGCGTTGTTGATGCGGTTTCTTCGTCCCTGTTCGGCCAATTTGTGGTTGGTCCGCTTCGAGCTGAGATTCTCTGCTAAGGTCTCGGGATAGGAGACGCCAGGCAGAAGGGTGCCGTCCAGAATGTGCTGATAGTTCGACTTCGATGCCAAGTACAGAGCCGATGTTTCGCTCGATATTGCTGGAAGCAGAATCCGATCAGCTGAGTCGTAAACTAATGGTGAGGCAAGGGAATACCTACCGTCTCCACGGACTAGCGGTTGGATGCTAGGACTAATTTTGGGACGCAGGCTGGGACTAGCTTGCGAGGAACTTAAGCTCTGTCGCTTCCGCCCTATCGGACCGAGTTTAGGTGTGTCCGATTTCTTGGGCAGTGGGCCGCTTGGCGAAGGCATGGCAATTGAGCGAGGGCTGGGAGCCAAGGAGGTGTTTCGGTTAACGACCGGAGCAGATTTCGGCTCAAGAGCTGGAGTCGTACTTCCTGAGATTTCTGACGAAGCTGAGTTTGCCTGCACCGTAGTTTCGATACGGGCCACCTGCGGTCTTGTAAAAGGAGCCAGCGAAGCTGCGGCCTCGGGGAGGACCACATCTTCCATTACGTCGTCATGGGGTTCCGAGATAGTGAAATTCGATCGCGGGACTGTTTGACTGGTCGAAAGCGGTGACCGTTGAATGCGCATGAGCATTGCCGGCGTCGCAGGTTCACTTGGTTCTGAGGGTCGAGCTGGCTGAGGGCGAACGGCCGGCGATCTCCGCGAGGGAGGCAAAGCAGGCGGGGGCATTAAGGGCTCAGAGAGAGGCTCTGGCGAGACCGAATCTTGACCGGAGCTCTCATTGCTGGCATAAAGAAGTCCACTCTCGCCGGAGGCTTGGGTGGCATTCGCAACCTGTTCTTGATTGAGGCTATTCAAAAGCTCGTCGGCATTGAGGCTCATCAAAGACTTTTTGCGTGTTTGTGGCCGAACAGAGGGCGATTGCTGCTTTTTCGCACGGGCCGAGAAGGACTTGGTGCTGGACGGCTGTCGGCGATGTTTCCGTATCAGCCCCGGGGACGACTGATTGGATGCCATGGTAAGGGGATTGTCGGCAGGTGAAGGGACAAACCCCAGCTCCGACACCTGGCTGGAATGGAAAGGATAGCTGCTTGAGTTCGTGTTCTGCGCCTCGAGAGCTGGTGAAGTGAGGGGGGTGAAGTACTCTCCAGGAATCGTGTATTCAGGAAGACGAAACTGAGCTTCCAACGGCGTCATGGCTGGCGAGACAAGCGGGGTGTAAAGAGCCTAGGGCGAAACGGACGTATGCATTAGCTCTCCGAAGATGCTTCAATCCATTCTCATTCAAGGCGCTTACCTGTTCATCATTCACACGGGTAAACCGTTCGTAAACTTCGCGAGTGTCGTCCGCCCGCTGCGGGAATGTAGCAGCATTTCCATGAAACTCGACACTGTTCGGAGTGGGAGGAATGACCGGTCTGCCTTGCGGGACAAAGGATTGGGGCATGGACTGTCTAGATTGCGATAACGAGTGTGACTGATCCGGCACTGGTGGGTGCTGATGAGGATGGTAAATGGGTGGTTTATGTGCATAAAAGGCCGGGGGCATTGGCGCGGTCGAGAAGGACGAGCCATGTGGCTGACCTTGTTGTCCGTGATGGGCAAGGTCCAGGGCGAAATCGTTGTTGATCATGGGGCTGTACGACGAAGCGGACGCAGTCATGCCGCCAGTATCCAAGCTAACCAATTGCTCTTGCGCAGCGGCGGTCGAGACGGGCAAAGACATGGTGGCAGCGTGAATCAATGGACGAGAGACGTGATGGTCCGATTGAGGTTGACTGTCCACGTCGGGAAACTGCATTCCAAACTCGAGAAAGTTGGTGAATTCATCGTCGTTGGACGGAGGAATGTCCGACCAGGGCAGGGAATGCCCTTGGTCCATGGCGAAGTGGAAGGGGGTGCAGAACGGATGAACTCCCAGCTTTCTGTTCGATAAGAAAAGTGGAGCAATGGAGACGGTGAGCGGCAGACGTTTGACTGTCGACGATAGGGCGATGCGGGGAGGGCGAGGAGGGCGTGGGAAAGAGCTGGGCGTCGCGATTAGAACCAAGACGAAGCAAGACCAAACCAATTCAGTGAGGGTCAAATACTCTCGGAAAGTAGGGCGTAGGGGCACGCTCAGGAGGAAGGTTTCAGGGACATGGCGGAGGACGAAGCAAGAGAGAGATAGAGAGATAGATTAGTTCCAGACTACTGGGTAGTTACCGATAGGAACGTCACTTCAACCACAAGAACAGAACTGGGAATGGTCACGCGATAATAAGGGCAAAAGAAGAAGGAAGAGGAGGAGGAGAGGAGAAGAAAGAGAAGAAGACTCAGATAATAATTTTGGAACAGTGAACCAGAGTGAACCACAAAAAATCAATGGAGATGGGGGAGAAGGGGGGGGGGGGGGAAATAAAATAAAATAAAATAGCAAAGAGAAGAGGGAGGAGGGAGGGAGAGAGAGAGCGAGAGGAGCGGAGGAACGGGGGTGAGCGGGCAATGAAAGGAAAAGAAGCCCTGACTGGCTGGCTGGCTAAGAGGACTGAAAGTAAAAGAGAGGGAAAAGACTCGGAGAGGAAAAGAACCTTCAAAAGTCTAAAGGCTGATAATTAACCCAATGGCACAGTTTCCGCGGATAGCTTACAGAAACCTTCCTGAAATTAGCATGAAATTGCATGCTATCAATTAGCCTCGAGCAAAACCATAACAGGAACAGGAACAGGAACAATAATTGTGGTTTTTCAGAGGTAGTAACTTACTTTGTATGAGCACGTAGTACTCCGTAGACGGGACTTGTAACTTGTCTAGTACAGTACGTACTAATAATGATCGGGGAAAAGGGCCCCGGCCCAGTGGAGTCGAGTGGAAGAGAGGGAGGGGGAGGGGAAATCCCGGGTGGATAAGTTACGTAGTGAGATTACCGGTATGGTACATACTCATACGACTGACTTTGTACTTTACTTTAGGATCTACTTCGTACTCTGTACTCTGTACTTGCTATTTATCCAAGGCTGAGATAGATTGATTAAGATGGCCTGCGCTCAACAGCTTGATTTCCTACATCACACCATAGGTGGTGTTGGTTTCCTTTCCCACGGCCATATCATTTTCACCCTGCAGGCGCTGGAAGGATATGAGCAACGCAACGCAACGCACGCCACGCCGTGGGTTTGTCTTTGGGATTTACCACACAGTCTTCTCGGATTTTCTCACAATTCCAATTGATCCTGAATTAGCGCAAGATGGGTAGCTGGTGGGCTGGCTGATCAGACAATACGTTTTTGGCAAATGCGCAAGTGACCTCTGGAGCAGAGAAAATCCACCATGAGACAGGAGCGACGAAATACATAGGGTATACATTATATATATGATTATATATACAGTACAACTACACCTCGTCGCTGCCAGAAGAAGAATAAAAGAAGAAAAGTTTCATCGTACCGATTAGCCGACCTTGTCTGCTTTAGGTCGTACATTATTTTCCCTGGGTGCAGCTTCAGGTCCTTTAGCGAGCTGGATTCATTTTGACCGGTGATCCGGTGGTTGACTACTATGTACTACTTAGTATTAGTCTGCTGCCTAGCTGAAGCAGTAGGGCATGACTAAGGTGGCTAGTCTGCAGCATTGGTCTCGGCTATACTACGGAGTAAAGGTAGAGGTAGAGATAGAGGTTAGGTTGGAAGCTGGAAAGAACTTACTTAGTACTTCAGGTCAGAATGACATTTGCGAGGACCAAGAGGTGTGTCGGTCCTAAAACGAGGGTGGATGGAAGTTCTAGATTTGTCTCTTTTAGTACGGAGTAGTTCTGGTGGGGAGGCAAACTAAAAAGGAAGAAACACACCCCGAGACAAGAAGCACTAGAGAGATTGGAGACGGTAGGATGTACTGTATGTTGTTACTATCGGTAAAAAACAAAGACTCGAACAACAAGTATACACAACCTTGCTAAAGTAGGCACTTACTTTTACTTGTTTTTCACCAAGAGTTCCCATGGTTTGAAAGGGTAGAAGATGCATTCATATACAAACTTCGTCAGTATGAGAACTGTCGGCGAACCACTTTCTCTCTCCCCCCACTATGTTATTGGGGTTAAGCACAAAATTTGGGGTTCTCTCGCTCTCCAATTGCAAGTCAATTGAGTAATGGAAACCCGCTGCCAGGTGCTGTGATAAGAGCACGGCCCAACAAAAGAACCCCTCTTTATACGTATTATGTAAGGTGACATCCACTCAGTACGCATACGTAAGAAATGTAAGAATCTGGAGATGTGCTTACATAGCCCGTCATGTGCGGGGTCTGGTGACTGAAATGTGACATGCCATGAGGATGATGACATAAACACCAACCACTCAGTAACTTAACTAACCCAACAATAATGTAAGAGTAAGTTAAGACGACCTAACAACAATATCCTGGTGCTAGCCTCAAAATACCTCTCCTCCCTTACCTTCCCTCCTTCTCCCCCCACACCACCACGGTATGGGTATATGTTCTACTTGGACATTTACTCTTCTTATCGGGTGATTCACAACTATTGCTTTGCCCATGATGAGGCCACCGGTGCCGGACCTTGGGGTACCGCGCTCCCGCAAAGCCTCGCTTGAACAGCAGTGGACCGATCCCCGCAGTGCCGCCCCCGCTACCTTTTTCCTGGCCCGCAGCAGCAGTCATACTACCGATCACGATGGGGAGCTTCCCCCCGACGAGATTGAACGTCCCGCGGAGATTTTTTACGGGATACAGAGTCTGGAGGAAGTGGATATTTCAAGAGACATTCTATCGAATTCGTCTCGCAACCGTCAGCCTGACATAGAGGAGTCTTTCACCCGCACTTATCAGCCTCTGTTCCAGGATGAGGAAGAGGAGCGTGAAGCCCGCCAGACAATCCGTCGCAGGTCGACCTTGAAGCCATCAGATATGCTTACTACCAGCTCAATAAAACCCTCTCGGCCTTCTCCTGAGGGACTTTCCTCGCGACCGCTGACCCCTTTGACTTTCGATAACCCGGACGACCACTCATCCCTGCCAAGTAGTCCCCGATCCATCTCAAATCATTCCATGCGCCATCTTGATGACATTTCAATCACCGACGATTTAAGTAGTCAAGCCGTGGCTTCCGGAGAAGAAGCAGAAAAAGATGATGATGATGATGATGATGACTATCGCATAGCGCATTATCCTGTTTCTGACAACACCTCCCAACTGATTATGCCAAGCATCAAGATGCCCAGTCGGAAACCCTTCACAGATCGTGGGAAGGCTCTAGGTCGATTGAAGGTCTTGGTCGCAGGTGCATCTGGTAGGCTGGGAACCGTCAATGCTGCTACCGAGAACGGGATGCTGATATAAAGCTCACAAGGATTGGGAAAGTCATCTCTCATCCAGTCTATAGTTCAGGCCTGCGATGACATTGTACACATGGACGATGTTACCTCGGCCTCCCCTACTCAGATATCACGGCCTTCTATTACTTCTTCTCGAACATCACACAACTCTAGATTTCCACAGGTCGTCACCACGGAAATATACGCTAGTACCAAGCCCTATCCGTCGTGGTGGTCGGATTTGGAGGACTCGCGTGTGCTCCGGCGAAGGAAAAGTACAGGCGACGTTGTTCTGGAGCGCAACATTTGCTTTGTAGATACTTCAGCCACTTCTATGGGTCGATCGGAGCAGACTGATTCGGTCATACAATATATCCGCCAGCAACTTTCTCGAGCAACCACCGCTGTCGATGCCCTGAATCATGATTTCCAGAATTTACTCGCTGGGAACGGTGGGACTCAGGTGGATGCTGTTCTTTACCTCATCTCTCAAGGTGAGTAGTTCGAACTTTCTCCAGGTCTTCAACGGTCGTGATTTCAACCAACACTTTCTTAGAAACCCTCCCCGTGGATATGGAGTGCATCCAAAGGCTCTGTGATTGGACCAATGTCATACCCCTCATTGCCAAAGCAGATCTTTTGACCGACGAGAATATCTTTGCTTTGAAGTCTTCATTCCTGAAGAACGCTCAGAGATTGTCAATCAAGCCTTTTCTTCTAGGCGATTCCAGCACAGACACGGAAGACATTAATGGTCACCTACCTTTCGCGATATCTTCCGCCAAAGCCAGCAACGACGATGTAATGGATGCCAGCACCCTCATGAGCCCAGACTATGTTCAACCTCTGGTACCCTCGGAACTCATGTTGCTGGTTCGGCGGATCTTTGATAGGGAGAACGTTGCCTGGATGCGGCATTCGGCTGCAAAGAAGTTAGCTCTTCAACAGCAGGAAAGACCTTCGCAGGAGCAGCTGCAGCAGGTGGAGCAGAGTCATCTCCCTCTGAGCGCTCTTACACTCGCGCACGGTGTTCACCGTGGCTCTCCCACTTACACTATGGCTCGGCTCGCCGACCATACCCGTCAGGAGGAGCGCTTGGCTCGTGTGCAGCTGGCCAAGTGGGCCTCGGATTTGCAGCAAAGCCTACAAAACGAACGAGACAGGTATGCCGCGATGGCCCGGAGCGAACGCGCCATCTGGCTCACGGAACGTATCGGGGAGTGTGTCGTTGAGGGATCATTAATTCCAATCACACAAACCCCAGGCTTCTGCGGCCTCCATAGGCCTACCGAGAAAGCTAGTGGCGGTGGAGTAGTCCTCCGCACTGCTAATGGACACAACTTGGAGTATCAGGTCGCTCGCCTCAGCCCCCAAGACCCGCTAGGCCTCGTTCGATGGTACGAAGACGCCAGGCAACGTGGGTGGACCGTCGTCCAGGTTGTAGGGAGTTTCGGGGTAATTGGCGGGCTCGCGTTCTGTTTAGCTAAGGCCTGTGGGTTTCCCTCGCGCAACCTGTGCGAATGGCACCTGGACTGGTATAATACCAGCAACTAAGGATGCTGTACCTTGCACTTCAGCCTCTCAGTTCATACTGATGAACGAGCCCCACCCTCATAACTCATTCCCCATCATCCCTCCAAATTACTGGCTTTATCTTCACTCTAGACCTCTCCGGATTATCGCGATTTTCCAGAAGCGTGCTGCCTACATGCCCTTCTGTTACCCAGTATCTTTCACCTCACATCGTCTTCGGCGTTCACGGTCGTCGGCCTGCGTTATCAGTTTGCTCTCGCATATGTTTGGTCACTGCACCGTCCCTCACCTCTCTCTCGCTCGATATCGAATTTCATGCCCCCTGATGAGCTGTCAATTTATCCAGATATATAACTCCGTAGGATGTTCATGCACCTACCCGGCTTCGGGCAGCGTACCGTATCATCTACTCTCGATTCTCCTCATATCTAAATAGTATTTTGTGATTGGAACCCATGTGACCGAAGAAAGATATATAATCTCTGGAGTAGTACGTACAAGGCATCCAAGTGACCGCCTGGCAGTCTACTAGGTATAGAGGAAATAATTGGAGGAACACACCCAACTTTCGAGTTGTTTCAGCTATAGCTTAATGAAGAAAAGTGATCAGTCACCTAACCATTACATACATGTATGTGAATCATGTCCCGACTCATCAGGCTACAAGAATAAACAACCTATGCCGGTCGGTGTATATATAGGCTTTTAGATTTGAAGCAAGCTCTGACCATTGCGCAGGAGAGCATCGATATGACGTGAAATGGCTAGATTTTCCGAGGTTGCCTCGAGTGGCCATCTTGAACGATCTCTTAATTTCTTCTAGGTGGTTAAGCTGTATGGAAAGAAGATCACCTGGCTAGGTTACTTGGGAATCTCAATGCCTTCGACTTTTTGCCCAAGCTCCATGTACCATAAAAGCTAGGCCCTTCCTTAAATTACATAACGGCCGTATGAACCATCATACCGCCGGGCTACAGAAGAACAAGACACAGGCTACGAGAGGCATCACGACACAAGAGAAGCTTTTATTTCTCCAATATGAATCTACCGATCTGAGGATGTCTGCGCCCGAATGAACAAGTAGTGTAGGTGATTTGATCAGACCAGACATATTTTGATTTGATAAGCTGAAGTGTAGAAAGAAACGCTCAAAACGCCGTAAGGAATTCACATGGTGAATCAGGGAGGTGGGGTAATAAACGAAGAGAATGAACAAAGGAAGATCCTTTGCCGTTCCTAATATAATGCAATATTGGTTCAGTGATTAACATATAAATCCCTGAGGCTAATACCGCTGGAACTAGTAAGGGTCATCAAACGCATGTGAGCTTCGTGAAGGAGTCAAGCTTTGCGCGCGACGTTTAGTCGACCTCCTCCATGGAGGACTCGGCGGCGGCAGCGGCAGGGGCAGCCTCCTCGGTAGCCTTCTCCTCGGTAACCTCGGCGTCCTCATCGATGTTCAGACCGAGGGAGACGAGCTTGTGAATGCGCTCAGCGAAGCTGGCGGGCTCCTCAATGGTGAAACCGGAAACAAGAAGGGAGGTCTCGAAGAGTAGTTGAGTGATGGACTTGACGGTGCGGTCGCTCTCACCATCGGCTTCGACCTTCTTCTTGAGCTCCTTGACGATGGAGGACTTGGGAGAGATCTCAAAGGTCTTCTTAGAGGACATGTAAGAGCTCATGGAGGTGTCACGGAGAGCCTGGGCCTTCATGATACGCTCCATGTTGGCGGACCAACCGAACTGACCGGTACGGATAGCGCAGGGAGCACCAACGAGCTTGTGGGAGACGACAACCTTCTCGACCTTGTCGCCGAGGATGTTCTTGAGGCTCTTGGCAAGATCCTCGTACTCCTTCTCCTCCTTCTCACGCTCGGCCTTCTCCTCCTCGGTCTCCTCAAGCTCGAAGTCCTTGGTGATGTCGACGAGCTTCTTGCCGTCGAACTCCTTCAGCTGCGTGAAGGCATACTCATCAATGGGGTCAACCAGGAAGAGAACCTCGAAGTTCTTCTGCTTGAGGCTGTCCAAGAAGGGAGACTTGGCAACGGCCTTGATGGACTCGCCGGTGATGTAGTAGATCTGCTTCTGGTGCTCGGGCATGCGAGTAACGTAGTCGGCAAGGGAGGTGGACTCATCACCAGACTTAGTGGACTGGTAACGGAGGAGCTTAGCGAGAGTCTGACGGTTCTGAGCATCCTCGTGGATTCCGAGCTTGATGTTCTTGTTGAAAGCAGAGTAGAACTTGTCAAACTGCTCACGGTCCTCAGCGATCTCAGTGAAGAGCTCGAGGGTCTTCTTGACAATGTTCTTCTTGATGACCTTCATGATCTTATTCTGCTGGAGAGTTTCACGGGACAGGTTGAGAGGAAGGTCCTCAGAGTCGACAACACCCTTGACGAAGCTGAGCCACTCGGGGATGAGGTCAGTAGCATCATCGGTGATGAAGACACGGCGAACATAGAGCTTGATGTTGTTCTTGGTCTTCTTGGTCTCGAACAGGTCGAAGGGAGCACGCTTGGGAACGTAGAGGATGGCACGGAACTCAAGCTGACCCTCGACGGAGAAGTGCTTGACAGCAAGGTGGTCCTCCCAGTCGTTGGAGAGGGACTTGTAGAAAGCAGCATACTCCTCCTGAGTGATGTCGGCGGGGTTGCGAGTCCAGATGGGCTTGGTCTTGTTGAGCTCCTCCTCCTCGATCTTGCTCTCCTTGACGGTCTTGGTCTTCTTCTCCTTCTTCTCTTCCTCCTCGTCATCGACCTCCTCGATCTTGGGCTTCTTCTCGTCACCCTCCTCCTCCTTGGATTCAGCCTCCTCATCGGGGACCTCCTTCTCGGTCTCCTTCAAGACGTGGAGGTAGATAGGGTAGGAGATGAACTCGGAGTGCTTGCGGACAACCTCCTTGATGCGGCTCTCGTTGAGGTAGTCGGTCTGCTCATCCTTCAGGTGAAGGATGATCTTGGTACCACGGCCAAGCTGCTCACCCTCGGTATCCTGAGTGAGAGTGAAGGTACCGCCGGCAGCGGACTCCCAGATGTACTGCTCATCATCGTTGTTCTTAGAGATGACAGTGACGCGGTCGGCAACCAGGTAAGCAGAGTAGAAACCGACACCGAACTGACCAATCATGGAGATATCAGCACCGGCGGAGAGGGCTTCCATGAACTGCTTGGTACCGGAGCGAGCGATGGTACCAAGGTTGTTGATCAAGTCCTAGAATGGCATGGTTAGCTGTGCGTGACTTCAGGGGAGGTGACTGATGGGCTAGAACTTACAGCCTTGGTCATACCAATACCGGTATCACGGATGGTCAAGGTCTTGGCCTCCTTGTTGGGGATGATGTCGATGCGGAGATCCTTGCCCGAGTCGAGCTTGGAGGGATCCGACAGGGACTCATAGCGGATCTTGTCCAAAGCATCGGAGGCGTTGGAGATCAATTCACGGAGGAAGATCTCCTTGTTGGAGTAGACAGTGTTGATGATCAGCGACAAGAGCTGAGAGATCTCAGCCTGGAACTCAAAGGTTTCGGCAGACATGATGATGGTAGGGAGAAAAAACGGATGAGATTCTAGTGGTAGAGTCTGTTAGTTCGTCACTTCCGCGAATTTGAGTGAGAGATGGGGGAGTTTTGATGGTGAGGTGTGGAAGGCGTGGAAGGAAGAAGAATATACTCACAGGGAAACGTAGTACGACGGTGAAGAGGTATCACAAAGTTATTTCTAACGAACAGAATTAAAGAAGAGAGATGGGGGAGAGAGTAGGGAAGATAGGTTGTAAGGGGAGAGAGGTATAGAAGGAAAAAAATGGCAAGCTTGGGAGGAGGTGGTGGAGGGGGGGAGAAAAGATGGTTGGCAGTTTCAAGGCGGACAGCGGGCACCTTATGCTTGCGGCGGCGGGACACAGAAATTTGGCTCGATTCTATTCTATGGAGTTCTACAGTGGTCTGCAGCGGTCTCCAGTAGTCTCCCGGTGGTCACTAGGCGCTCTTTGACTTCCCCAGGATCTTCCAGTCTGTTCCACACATTCAGATTGTGTTCCTGAATGATCGATCTAGACGGTTCGATCTCTTGTGTTTGGTGTCAAGGTACTCAGTACGTCCATCGATGTACATACTCATCTGTGTTTAGGACTCCTACGTACTCGCCATGTTGGTGTATACCGTACGTTCCTGCGTACACAGTCCGTGCTTGCAGCACAATGATGACTCAGAAGGTTGCCTGAGAACCGAGGCGCTTAATCTAGAACGTTCCGCTCCACTCCACCGTAGACCATCCAGTCAGTCCCCTTCTGTGTTCTGCTTTCTGTTTTCACTCCCATAACTATGAGTAAACTAAGTAGTACGAAGTTACTCCGTAGTAGTCAATCACCCGTCTTTTCCCAACACACATACTGGCTAGTAGCAAGTGAGTCCAATTAACTCATACCCAGTTGCTCGCCTCTTTCGCTCTTTCATGTTGAGATTACCTTAGTCAATGAGCCTTTGCCTTGCCCGCCGCGCCACCGCCACCACCTTCTTGCCTCTCGTTCACTAGACCCTTTTCGTGAATAGTTCAAGGTCTTGGTTTGAAATCTCCCATTGCTAATTCCTAGGTCCTTTTTTTTCCCTTCAATTGGCCGTGGGAGCATACCAAAACTGATGTATTGTAACTGCACTTACATGTCCTGACCACCACCATGATTCTGTGCACCTGAGGCACTGCATTGTCGTAGAGCAAACCTTTTCAAGTCCAAGAACCGGGTCTCACCCATGGTTCACTCTAAAAAAGCTTACCCATCCTACTTCAAGCCACGGCACTCACCATAGCAATTACCTACAATTCATCGTCGGCAAGGGAGGAGACACATTTCGGGAGACCGTATAGGGCAGGAAGATGAAAACATAGACCATATCATGACGGGCAATAAGCTCGCTATGCTGGAGAGGTAGGACACATTCACAAAGGTCATGACAACACAATAAATCAGTAGAAAACCAGAGTCACATAATGACGACCAAGAACTGCCCACTTAGGAAATGATAAGACAACTTTTCCAACCGCTAATATGCATCGTGCCAGAGCAGGGCCACATAACACATGTCATTATTCAGTAAATGGGAAAGGAGGAGGGGGGAAGTAATACATGTCCTGGATCGCCGTGAGCATCTAAAAACATAGAATGGTCTGAAACCAGGATGGAAGGGCTAGAGAAAATCATTGATGACCAGATGAAGAGATTGAAGAGATACAGGAGAGAAGGAGAAGGCCATGGACAGTTTTGACCTCACTGAAAAATTTTCCGTCATTCCTCAGGCAAGAAACCTGGATTCGTGGAGGTAGTTGAGACTTTGAAGAAGTGATAGTTTTTTCTTTTTCTTTTTCTGTTTTTTTGGTTTCTTTGTTCGTCAGGACGTATTTGCAGCTTTAAGCAGTTTGGGTTTGGTTGCGACCCTTGGCATTGACATTGCCGCCACGGCCACGAGGAGCAAAGCCTCCGCGACCATCACGCTGGAAGCCGCCGCGACCCTGGCTGCCGACACGGTCTCCACGACCACGGCCAGCGCCACCGCGACCAGCGTAGCTACCGTTACCACCGTAGGCATTAGTGCGAGCACGGCGCTCCTCAACATAGATCTGCTCGGTTCCGATCTGGTGGGGGTTGGCAGCAACAGCGGCGTTGTAGGCGGCCGCATCGCCGAATTCAACAAAGGCACAGTTCTACATAGAGGACAGAGAAGGTTAGCGTCGACAATCACATGGAAACATAGGACCAGTTGGGGGTAAATGCAAACCTTTTGGCGGCTCACATCGAAGTGCTTGAGCTTGCCAAAGCGTGAAAGAGTCTGCTTGAGCAAGCTGGCATCGACCTTCTCAGTGACGTTCTTGATGTAAGCGAGAACATTCTGCTCATCGGCCGCGCGAGACTGGGACTTCTTGTGGTCGTGCCCAGCGGTTTGCCAACCGGCTCCATCGTTAGAGGGGGGCTGGCTGGGAGCGGACTCGGCAGCGTGAACCGGAGCCGGAGCCTGGGCGGGAGCTGGGGCGGCGGCTTGGGACGAGCTGGCAGAAGCAACTGAAGGGGCAGGGGCAGGGGCAGCCGCAGGCTTCACTGGAGCGACAGGAATGGCGGGAACCACGGGTACAGCAGCGCCAGACTTGGATGCGATGTTGGCCCAGGTCTTAGGAAGAGCCTTGGCCGCGGGTGCGCTCTCCTTAGCGGGGGCAGGGGCCTCCTTCGGCTCAGGAGCAGGAGTGGGCTCGGGGGTCCCGGGTTCCTCAACCTTGGGCGCTTCGACAGCGACGCTGGACTCAGAGGCCTCGGGGGCAGCCTCAACTGGGGCCTCCTGAACCTCAGCGCCATTGGTCTTGGGAACCGACTGCTCAGCGGGTACTTCCTCGACATTCTGCTCGGCTTGCTCAAGCTTCTGGTCAACCTGAGCAGCAGCTGTCTCGTTGTCGACCTGAGTCTCCTCAGCCTGGGGCTCCTCCGCAGCCGGAGCAGGGACAGCCTCAGGCTCAGCCTCAGGCTGGACGGGCTCTTCAGCAGCAGGCTCTTCAGCAGCAGGCTCTTCAGCTGGAGCGATGGGAGCAGCAGCGGGGGCAGCCTCTTCGGTCTCCAGCTCCTCTTCAACATCAACCAGGTACCGGAAGATGTCGTTGAGGACATAGTATCCATTAGGCTGCTCGGCCAGAACGAAGCTCTGCACGAACTTGCGCGAAGGCTCCAATTTGTTGGAGATTTCGCCAATGACGGAGACGAGGATATTGTCGAACGAGGCCTGCGAATCAACGTTCAACACACGGACTTTGCAGTCTTGGAAGTCCAGCTGCTTAATCTTCTCATTGATAGCCTTGAAATACATCTATCGTCAGAAATTGCTTTTTTCCCGATAGCGCTGATGCGATGACTCGCTCAAATGAGGTGCACCTACCTTCTGACCCACTGCAACCGGGACGCTCTCCGCCTCCGTTCCAAAGACAAATTGAGAGCGTTTGGAATAGAAGAACTGGAGCTTCTCCGGACTACGGCTCATGTTGGTATAGTACTGCTCGACAAAGTACCAACCAACCTCATCCTTGGCAATGCCATTCTTCTGCTCGGTCGAGGGCGCGTTCGAGGGAGTGGTAGACTGCGCAGGCTGGAAGCTGGCAGCGCTATTCACATTGGCATGGGTGTGGTTGTAGGAATCGGGATAAGCATGTTGCGCAGGGTAGCCGTTCAAAGGAGCCTGGGTCGTGTCGGCCATTGTGTGTTGAATCAAAATTTAGGATTGAGAAAATGAAGGTGCGAGACGAGGAGGCGTAAATCGCAAGAGCTCAAGGTATATAGGCGATGAGAACCGAGCTTTATGTGACAGAAAGAAAATAGTGGCGGTGGAGCTCTATCGAGAAGACGCTTTTTCACCCGTCTATGAAGCTCTTTGTTAATAATCACCCGGCTTTGGAAATATGTCGTCAGATGAGGGACGACAGGAAAGAAACGGCAGCACATAAAAAAGGAATTCATGAATGTGCAATGTTAAAAACGGAGGAGCTGCTCACTAGGTATGCAACAAGCTAGACAAGAAGGACAGAAAAGGAACAATTATGTTCAAGATGTTGGCGCGTCGAAGTCGTCGAGGTGTGAAATAGAGGAAGTCTTGTGCGATTCGGAATTAGTCAAAGTGCGGTACGAAGGAAAGCCTGAGGAAGAAGTGGATAAGAAAGAAAATCAGGGCGAGAACGGAGGCGTCAAAAGGCTGGAAGAATTTGAGAAGCAAGAGAGATTTGGGTGGGGAGCAAGCTGTAGGTGGTTGACGGAGATGGTTTGAGGAAGTGGTGAATATAAGAGGTTGGTTGGTAAGTTAGTGGATGGAAAAGGCCTGCTGGGAGCGTTGTCGAACCCAGAAAAGCCCGCTCGGCAGTATGCTCACCGCCTGTCGAATCAAGGCCAGTTGACCCCCGAGGCAAGAAATAGTCACGAACGATAACTTTATATCTTCGGATTGCTTTCGGATTATGGATGATATACTCCGTAGGGTCGGGAATCAGTGACACTCAATTCGATCTAAGTATCTCAGGTGTTGCAAGTGCTCTTCCCAATGTCGGGAGGAACAATCCTGCGGTAATGCTACCCACCAAACGTCATGGGTCGTTCAATTGACAGGTGTGATCGTTTGGATTGGAAGGCAAAAACAGATAAGTTCCATCAGGGAATGGTATTGCCAGGAGTATCTACGTGTTTTGGCCTGGCTGAGAGCAGCTGTACGACCAATGATAATTGACCACCAATTCGACCACTATTCTACAGGTAAGTGCACGTATGGCAGTGATCTGTTCACTCGACTATACATATGAAGAAACACAAGCACCACGTTTCTAATGTAACATCGAGTATTGCAAGAAGCTTTCACCGAGGTCAGATATAACGAACAAGTAGAATCACGGGATATGTAGTGACAGCCACAAGAGGCATTGAAGTTGCAGAAACAGAACAGCTGGCTCGAGGCAGGGGTATGAAAACAGATATTAGACAGGCTTCTCATCCAGAAAGTGATAATTATCAAACGCGTTTCAAAGGATTCCGTCGCAGCAGATACCGACAGGCTGAGGGAAGAAGTGACTTTGATTCCCAGGGCGCGTGGATTCCGATCACAAAAAAACCATAAGAGTCATGCACGGTAACCAGTCGACATCTCAAAAAAAGGCATTGAGGGTTCATATCAAGGGGACGCAGTCGAGTCGACCACGGCCTTCTCATTCAAAGTGGGCTCGCGCATGATGGCATCCTGGCCTGTCATTCTTCGGTCCAGGGCGCGCTCAACTTTCGCTCCTAGCGCCAATTTGCTGAGGTTGTCGCTCTTCTCGGGGGTAGGAACAAAGCGCTGCTTCAGCAGTGGCTTGTTCTCCAATCGCTCCAAACCGTCCCGCAGATGGTGAAAGTCGGCCAGCCGGGGATCTCCACTGGGCAGACTCGAGAGATCCGATGACGCAACCGAGGGACTCCCGCTCACAGTCGAGAATCTCTTCGACGTCCGGTTCTAGAACCTCGGGTCAAAATCCAAGCACCGGTTTCCGGAAGTAACAAGCTTACAGATTGAGCCATGATTGGTCTTTCGGAGTCGAGCGAGGTGTGTCTGGCCATAGCTGGATAGGGAAAATCCTTAAGGAAGGGGCGGAGAGTTGAAAATTGAGTGAACTTCGCTGCTGGCAGCTGCGCAATGAGGTTATTGTGACTAGACGTGGGTTGAATTAAACATGATTAGCAATTGATGGGCTCACAGCAATGATACATAGGGAGGGACATGAGAGTAGAGAATGCTATAATAATGAAGAGGCCAATGCGATCTCTCCTTTCACAAGAAGATTAACAAGACACTGGGGATAACATCTAGCACTGGCACCCACGCTAAAAGAAACTCGGACGGACTAGATAGGGCTTGCGCAAGTATGCATACCTCTTAAGGGGTCACAGTCGGAAAGGGGCGACGCGCCACTATTGTCTGTTCTTCCACCGGAGGAATGATGAGGAATAGAGGAATCAGAATTGGGCGAAGATAGAGAGATAGAGTATGTGTGTAAGCAAGCGCGAGAGAGATGGATATTATAAAAGGAAAAAGAAGAGAAGGGGGAAAGGGTAAAGTAGAGGTAGTAAGCAGGAAACCGGAGGTAGGCGGCGTAGGTGAGGTGAGGTGAGGTGTGTACGTGCGCACATGCGTTGAGCGTTTGTTCAAGGATTTGGGGGGTGGATTTGGGAGGAGGGGAGGGGGGGAGGGGGGGAGATGTCAGTGGGTCGCCCGCAACAGGAGCGGTATTTTTTTTGACTATGTAATAAAAAGATGGAAATTGAAAAAAAAAAAAAAAAAAAAACCTTGGAGAAATAGATATACTCAAGTAAAATGTCTATGGCCACGAATTCTATAAAGGTCAAGAATTTACAAAGGAATCTTAACTCTAACCTTGTGTATCTGAAGTTTCACTTTTTCCTTCCCTTCTCTTTTCTCTCCTCATACCCTATTGTCCATGTTGGCACTGCAATTCAATTCATACTCATGCCCCTGGTTAACTTACAACTCGACTTACAAGCGACAACCCGGGGTGGATTTAGGTAGCCATGTCCGTACTCGGGGTCTAGCCCAGTCAGTGGTCAACCTTTTTTTATTTGTCCTCTGGTAACCCACAGCCTTTGCACAGCTGTACTGAACCTCACTAGTACAGTACATACTCTGGATTTGTCTTTTTCTTTCCTTAAGAACCCGGTTATGCAGCACGCCACACCATGTCAGACTCTCCGAGACGGTCGGCTCGGGTAAGTGATATGAGACATCAGACGGATAGCAGCTTGATCATCAGCCAGGGGTTCTCTGCCGTCTGAACATAACTTAGGTAGACCACTACTGGAGTAAG
The DNA here is from genome assembly GCF_003184745.1 of Aspergillus uvarum CBS 121591. NCBI lineage: Eukaryota > Fungi > Ascomycota > Eurotiomycetes > Eurotiales > Aspergillaceae > Aspergillus > Aspergillus uvarum. Next base: position 268,563 of record NW_020291341.1, read on the forward strand.
TTACTCATACTACAGGCTGGAGCGGATTGTCATATCACCGGTCTTTAATCCTAGAGTAGGAACAATTCATGACGATCAGTTAGGTTGAACACTGCGACCACCAATTGCCCTGGCTTCCCTGATTGCTTCTCACAAAAGGAACCTTGAAGGTAATTGATTTTCGCCAAACACATAGAGGAACAAAATTGATTAGTTGTGCCTGGTTATTCATTGATCGGGATCGCCTAGAGGGAAAAAAAGAGTGCTTTCTTTGTCTTTCTGCGGGCTGGTGGTTATCGAGATCCACGACGATCTAAGAACAGCGATAAGAGGGAATCAGAGCATGAGGCGGCCCTCCATCAGCACCATAATAGATTAAAGCCAGAACCAGCCCTTTGCCCGCCACGTGCCAGAGATTGCCATATCGCCACGCGAGCTGATCTCATAGCTTGTGACAAAAGGGAAGGCAGGGGGGGGGAAGGGGCAGGTGGTCTGCACATTGAACTCAATCGCTCTTACCCGAGGGAGGGGGAGAATTCGGCACTTTCAAGGTTGCTGGTACTTCTTTGTCTCCTTTCAATCAGATGTTGATTCGTTGACATAGCATGATAAAGTTGAAGTGCTCAGTACCTACAGGTAGTTATTGTCAAGCACCTAGAGCGCCCTGTCCTGGAGGTATCAATTACTACGTCAATTCAATTGCAAGGTCTGCGACCTGATAGTACAACAGATGCATCATCTTATGCTTGACACGCCCAGTGCTTGTGTCAGAGGCTTGTTCAACATTTGCAAGACAACCTGACAACACTCTGTCGGAGAGACATTGTGCTTTCTGGACTCGACTCTCGGGTACGACCTACACAGGAAGATGACATGTGAACTTTGCTGGTTCAATGATACTTGTCACAATGCATAAGAAGTTAGGTACCACATGTGCTGTAGTACTCCGTACACCTACTAAACTGCCGATTTACCCAAATGTGGGTTGTTGTTCGGCGATCCCCGCCCGGAGTACGGATAGGACTTGCAGCGTATTGTACATAGCACAGATTATGTGTTAGTAGTCTAGAGAACAGTTGAAGTGCATCCATGATCGGTGGTTATTGTCAATTGTCATTTCAAGCATTGAGTGGCACTTGACAAAGAAGGCGGTGTCGCCGAGATGGCTCCGTCACCTGATGCGGGGAATAAGAAACCTTGCGACGGAAAAGTACGTACTCCGCCCCGGGTTCCACTACGTGAGTCTTCAGCTCTCAAACGAGACTTCCCATCTAGTAGTCAGCTTTAGCTTATATTATTATCGCGTCTTGTACTATATTGTACACTGCACTGAGTCTCATTGGCAAACCCTCACAATAGTAGACTTGATCTGGGAAGCATCTGACAATTTTGTTCCCAACAGCCAACCAAAGAAAAAAACAAGAAAAGAATAACAACAAAAAAAAAAGAAACAAAAAAAAAAAAAAAAGAATGCCGAAGCCAAAGGCCTTCCTCAAGGAAGCGAAAACCAAAAAGAAGGCGGCACAACGAGTATGGATCCAAAACCGGCTGTTTGTTTCTTGCAATACTAATAATTCATCTCAGACTCCCGAAACCTCAGATGAATACCTTGCCCGTATGTCACAAGACTACCTATTCCTATAGACGCCCGCCGTTGCGTAGGTTGGGTGCTACGGTACGAGGCTAACTGAGCCCCATTAGTCGGTGTCGAACAAGAAGAAGCCGGAGAAAAATGGCGGGCTGGAGACGCTGCCAAGTCGCTGCGCTTCTTCATGCGTGCCATTAATACCTACGATGAAGGCTTGATCAAGCACCCGAGTGCATTTGACTTGGCCTATAACAAGTGAGTCGCAAATCATCCTCAACCTGCCTTGCCAATTCACCGAGTGCTGTGATTGTTTCTTCGAATGCCGGTTTGACATACAGTAGAGCTCGAGTTCAATATGAAATCACACAGAATCCGAAATTGAAAGCCCAGCTGTCGGCCCCGTTGGGTGATGTCCTGCAAGAGGCACTGGAGTCACATAGAGCGGCGCTTGCTCTAGAGCAAGATAATCCTGACGCACTCTTCAACACAGGCCAGGTACTGACAAGCATCGCTGAGATATTGACCGATTCGAAGCATCCATCCGACGAGCGCCTTTCGCAGGCTGTGAAGATTCTGCAGGAAGCGATCGAGATCTTCCAGCGTTGCCTGCTTCTACAGGAGCTGAAGTTTACGGAAATGCAGGAACAAATCAAACTACTGGAATCTGCGGACGCCGGACACCCAGAGGTGGAGCCGCAGAACACACAGAAGATTCCCGAACAATCATCGGAGTCGAAACAAACGGACGAGCAAGAACAATGGGCTGCAATTATAGAACCAGTGACCAAGGATACATTGGTGGACACGGCAGTAGCACAACTCGATACATTGACAACTCTCTGCAACCTGCTTACATTCAACCCTGGGGTCGGCCTGGGATGGGTGGAGGAGTACTCATCCGACCTACTGCAAAAGCGCATCTCCACCTATGTGGAGGGATCGAGCAGACACTATGAGGCAGCTTTGGCCCGAGCCAAATTCACCTGCGGGCTGAACGAACTGCTCTATAGAAGCGGCCAAATCGAGGCTGAAACGTATTCCGGCGAGATCTCACAAGCTTTTGGCGCGGGTTTAGATGTCTCTACCGATCCGGGCGGTCTGTGCAGCAAAGCAGATGCGCTGACGTCGTTCAACACTGCCCTCATCGATCTTCCTCCTTACGAGCCTGAAGCGTTCACGAGAGCGTTGTCATTGCGGTGGCAGGCACTTTCTGCGGCACTGGACGCTCTCACAAAAGCATCCAAGCATCCCGATGCAGATGACTTGCCCAAGATCCACCTAGCCAGGGGAGACGTGGAGATAGCTAGGTGGAGACTTGGCATGTCTCCCTGGAACTATGCCATGGCTCAGCAATACGGTGCCACACTGCTGCGCAACGCGCAAACCTACTACCGAGGAGCCGCAGCACTAGCCAGGAGAGACGGAGCCTCAGAGGAGTTGCGGGACGGATCGTGTAAAGAAGCCATTGCAGCGGCTCTGGAAGGACAGAAGCAGAAGCTGGAGGAGCTCAGAAGAGCGGCGCCAAAGGAACTGATGATGGTAGCCGAAGACGTCGTCGATGATGGATGGATGAGCCCTGGTGATATGGAGGTGCTTCTGTCATAGACATCGCGCTATAGCACGAGGAGGATTATACAGCCCGCCGTTCTTCGAATTCCAGAGGTTGCCCGTAATATGATATCGCGTGGGTACGAAGAGTTCAATCATATCTCAGAGCGAGCCCTGATTTCCTCAACCATCTCTGCAGCCTCCTGGCGTAGATTGTTATCGCTGCCGAACTGCGTCGCAGCGGCAGCAGCGACCTCCAAGTCCGCAGCAACAGACTCCAAGCCTACGAGCAGGTCCTGAATCTCCCTCCTTTGCGCTTGCACCCGTTGCGCCAGCTCCGCGTTCTCATTTTGCACCGATTCGATCTTGTGGTTCAGAGACGACTGCGTTTTGCGCATATATGGTAGGAGATGGGATCGAAATAGTTCATCAGGAGGCAAGGTATGCGGACTATTTGTAGAGGCCCCTCGGTCAGTCCATCAATCGCCGTTACGCACCGAACATCCCCAAAAGAAACCACCAGGAATAACAAAAAGAGCGCAGGGAGAAAATGAAGAACTTACGCAACACTCTCCTGCCCGACCCCATGATCTTTCCTATACTTCGCCTCCCCGACCAACCGATCCAGCTCATTTAACTGCCGGACAGCATCCCGCTCCGTCAAGATGTCCTCAAACTCCGCTTTGGCACTCTCCTCCAACTTCGCATTCAACTGCCGCCAAACGGACTCCAAGCTGGCGGGCACATGCTTGGCGGGGGTGGGGAAACAGCTCGAGAAGTTCGCATATGAATTGGCGCGCAAGGTACGCGCAAGTGCTTTGTCGAAGATCTCTTGCAGTTTGGCGACGCGTGGGCCGGGAGTCAATGCGACAGGGGCAGGAGGGGGAGGAGAGGGGGAAGCAGCGGCTCGGGCGGTGGTGCTGTTCGCGGAATTGGTATCTTCGGTCATTTTGCGGTAGAATGCGTTCAACCAGGTATTAAGAGGAGACCGTATGTCAGGATGTTTTCTTTTCTTTTTCTCTTCTCTTTTGTTGTATTCCTTATTTCTTTTTGTATTTTTGTGGTCTTGTTCTTCCGCCTGCGATTGAGTTGTCAGGCAGGGTTTCTTCTATCGAGCGTGGTTGAAGATGCTCTGAGGTGGAGATGGGTCGGCGGAATTACGATGGATGCACGGGCGAGACGCGCCGGAAGACGCGCCCATCACGTGATCTCAATATTAGAGCTTCCACATACTCCATACATACAACGATGATGATAATGCTGATCACAGAGGGCTTGACAACTATTTCAAAAGTGCGACTGTAAGATTGTACGCAATGAGATAGGCATAGTAAGTCTGATTAGACTAGACAACGCTGTAGTCCCAGAAACTGGAATACATAGAAGAGAAATCAAAATGATGTATTATACAAGCACGAAAGTAAAGTTTCAATTGTCAACCAATGCTGCTTGAAGGCCTCATCGGTGGTAGGTTTGTCCTCAGCGAGCCAAGATCGCTTTGCGGTTCTCAGTGCAATCTCACTGTCGGTGCTGGCTCTCGGACTCAATTGACCCTGTCTGGTCTTCAGCTTGGGCGCAGGCCTTCCTAGTCGGGAGCAAGAGTTCTTCAAATGCTGGCCATGAAATCGACACATAGATTATACTATTCCAAAACCCTTGTAGTGGTAGCACCAGACCTGAGATGTAATTCAACTCGAAGTTGGCCTTGTGTGGGAGCACCAGTGAATAGACTCGATTGGCGGTTGACGGCACCTGTGCAATCTCGTCAGTCGCAGTCCAGATCAATAGAGTCGGCAAGTACTCACCCATGTGACTAGCAGGGCAATGAAGAAGAGGATTGCATATTTGCTGTAAGCCCATGCCGCCGAATTCGTTTCCATCACGGTAGTTCGGCGTTGGATGCCGGTGCTGACCTGGTCATGTCCGAGAGATTGCTCTGCAGTTTTCTCGCTGTCCTTGAGATCGCTACCGGCTTGAATAGTGACTGAATATGGGCAGTAGAATGTGTGCAGGCTCTTGGTCGATATCGGATCTTCATCCCCCTCCAGGGGCACTTGCATAGTGTGCACAATCTCCCGGGTTATAGAAAACTCTGTCACTTTGGAAAGTTGGATGTCTTTCAAGCTAGCTGCGGTGCTGGAAGAATCTGTGTTTCCAGCACGGTTCAGTTGCTGCCGCTTCTGATAGATCACGCTGCCTGTGCGCGCGTAGATAAAAATGGTCAAGCACATAATTAACCACACTGGTCCGTAAAACAGGCCAATGCGTAGAAAGTCCCAAGGGGTCGAGACCCAGCACCAAAGCTGCAAGATTGTCTCAGTATGAAGGAGCCTGGTGGGACTGTTCAGATACCATGGTTACACTTACTGTAGCTGCGCCGTATATCTTTCCCCGTGTCTCTGTCTCGATGAAGAAATATACAAAGGCAGGAACAAAAGGTAGCCCGTAACAAGCCAGTAGGTACTTTACCTCCAGTCGTCGCAACTTTTCAGAGTCATATTTGTGGAAGAAGGTAAGCCAGACATTGCAGGCCATAGCAAATGTCCACAGGGCATCAGCGGGCATAAACCTATTGCTCCAAGTCAGTGATGGCTGCCATACGACATCAAAGACATATAAGAAACAGACCATTGGATAAGAAAGCCCTGGAACTGGCAGAGGCCGCTTGCAGTTCCCAACCGGACACCTGACTGAGACATCAGTGTCGCGACATTGGCCATCATGTTGCCCCATGATGCATAGAAAACTAGGCGATTGATGGGCTTGCGGAAAGAAGAAGAGGAAAGGAAAGAAATGACAATGACGAAAGTTCCCAGAAGAGACACAGCCGAACAGACACGCTCCGTTACCGAGATGGCTTGTAGTTGGGATCGCGATAGCGACATTGTCTCACAACGAGGCAAAGCTGATGCAAATAGCCACACAATGAATCTTCTTTTCCATCCTAAAACCTGCAGAGGCCCCGGTCAGATATATCAGATACCCCAAGGTTTCTCCAACAAGTCGGGACTCTGATATTCATTCAAGGACAGGATCCAAGCCCCTATAGTCTCGGCATTACTGGTAGAGTCGGGGGTCAACCTCCAGAAGTAAAGGAGCCAATTACTTCTCAATGTAAACCAACATTCTGAAAAGAAGCACAGTGGTAAACGATCATACGCCGTTGTGAGCCTTTCAGGACTCAAGAATCCAAAGGGGACCACTTCGTACGCTCATTGTTATCGATTGTCTGATGGGAGGCAGAGCCCCTGTTTGAAGGATTGGACGTGATGAGATTGGTCTTCATGTTCCCAACTCTTGTCCCGGAGCCATGGATAGGACGATCTTACCCTCATCAATTCCTCAAACTGTCTCTCTAACCTCATGTGGCATGTCCATCGACAGATTCATGCAACGAGCCTTACAGCGGGAGGGAATGATGGTAGATGTTGATGTACAAGGGCGAATAAACCTTGATTTTTATTTTCTATAAAAGAAAAGGGGGGGAGGAGGACAGGGAAATTAAATGATTGGTATAGGGCTATAGGCAATAACTAATACCAGGTCAGCAGGAACTCAGAGGATCATGACGCTCTTAGCACCTGCATAAAGAAACAGTTGGTGTAGCAAGTTGGATCGGCGGCGGAGCCCTATCTGACGATGCAATGTCGATCATCAATTCTCGGGTTAGGAGTGAACACTAGTCAATTTGGAGTGGAAGCAAGGAAGAAAAACAATTTAGAATTCATACGAGTGCATTTCGAATATGTGCTGTCACAACTACAGGTCTCACCCCACTTGATTCTTGATCATCGGCCCAAAAAGCATGGCTGTCAATCCCAAAAACAAAGTATAAAACACGGAGGGAAAATTGCTCACTGGGTCATAGTTTCAGGGATCAGAGTATGCATGCCTCCTTAGCCCTTACTGTGGAAACGCATGGAACTGATGCCCTGCGTCGCATGCGACAGGGCTGACGCGATATGCTCAATCAGGTGCGTGGCATATTACCATTTGAGAATCCACGAGTACCTGTATGGGTGGTAGCGGATGGATCAGGCACGAAATGATAATCAGAGTATAGATTGTAGTTACCTGCTGACGATAATCATCTCGCATACGCTAATATGAGCTGAAAGCAAGACGGGAATCTGCGAGAACCAAGGAGAAAGAAGAGAACACCACATCGAGCCCTTCTTCAAGTATAACGCCACACTCTCCGTTCTAGAACCAATCCAAGTGCTTCATCATGTCCTTCATCTCGTAAAAGTCAATAAGGTGCAAAAGGTGAGATATAATCGCAAAGCACAAATCAGAACACGGGATGCGATAGTAGACAGTGATAATTCTCGACTGCTGATGGCTAATACGCTTGCTGGGGAGGGACCATCCCGCCATATGCCCCGGACATCTGTTGCTGTTGCTGTTGCTGCTGCTGTTGCTGCAGCTGCGCCTGCAACTGAGGGAGATCGTGGAACCAAGGATGTTGCAGGGCGTCGTGGGCACTGATGCGCATCTCGGGACGGAGCTGAAGCATCCGATTCAACAGATCCAGCCCCAGAGGATCGATCTGGGGGAGAATCAGGCCAAGATCTTGGGTTGCATACACGTGGAAATTCGACTTGTACTCCGGCAGTTGAGAGATGCCGGGCCATGAGCGCTCCGAAGGTGTGCCCATAAGACGGAAAATCTTTTGGAGTTGATCTTCATTGGTAGTGCCAGGGAACAGGGGCCGACCGGTGTAGAGTTCTGCCATGATACAGCCAGCCGACCAGATATCAATGCTTGTGTTGTAGGTTCTACTGCCTAGCAAGACGTCTGGGGCACGGTACCACAGCGTCACAACCTCGTTGGAGAAAGTGTTGACGGGAATGCCAAAAGCACGGGCCAGGCCAAAATCCCCAAGTTTCAACTGTCCTTTCTTATTGATAAGAAGGTTCTGGGGTTTTAAATCACGATGCAGAACCCGGTTTTCATGGCAGAAAGCAATGCCCTTCAAGAGCTGATGCATGAACGACTTGATGGTTGCCTGGTCCAGTTGACCCCGATCGCCCCGGGTATCCATGTACTTCTTGAGATCCTTATCCATGTATTCGAAGACAAGCATCAGCTTGTTCTCTGTGTGGATCACATCGTAAAGCGAAACAATACTTTCATGTTTGAGCTCTTTCATCAAAGAGATTTCGCGAATCGCGGTCGATGGCGTTCCTTCTTCGGAGTCTAGATGGATCTCCTTTAGTGCAACCAGCTCACCGGTTTGGCGGTTTCGTCCTTTGAAAACCTAGGGTAACCGTCGGATAAGTATTTACAGCGACTTGTAGTATGAGTTGTCACCGCGCGCAGCAGCGAAGGCAGGAAAGGGGAAGAATCACATACGGTAGCATAGGTACCCTCTCCAAGCTAGAATCGGCCAGACCAGAGTTAGTAAGGATAACGAGAGTGTATGGGGCGTCGAAGGTCAAGGCTCTTACCTTCTCCAGCTGCTGGAAAGAGCTAGGCTGTTGCTTGTCCATTGCTGGCGACGCGGTGGTGAAGGTTTCCTGTGCGACCGATGGTTGGGGGTGATATGATGGCGGTGGCGGTTTAGGCCGCTGCGAGTGAGTGAGAAATGACTTGGGTGAAACGAGGGTTGAGATGAGGTCCAGATAGGCGGTACGCTGCAAGGAGGGGTTGGAAGCAGATCGTGAACTGTTGCGACTGTCCATGGAAATGATTGATGCTAGAAGGGCGGCGGGCAACGATCAAGTCAACCAACTGAGCCCCGCGCCTGGGTCGGAGATGGACAGGCGGAGGCAGACTTCGCCCAGTACGTTCCAGGTTACCTTCGGGCTTGACTTTGCCGCCCGGCTTGTCCTCCACTCCAGCCAGTCACCGGCAGGTACTGTGCTTCGTGGGTAGGTGACTAGGTATAATTATAGTACCTATTTTCTAAATGTAACTAATCATCTAACAGAGACTGCTCCTTTTTTTTCTGGTTCCTTCTCTATTCTTTTTTTCAATACGAAGTCTGGTACTGTACATGCTGACGATCATCAATGCTCACGATGAATCTCTCTCTCTCTCTTTTTTTTTCTATCGTCCTTTGCACACGACTTTTGGTGGAATCTAATGAACTAGAACAGGGAGTTGAGCAGCCACCGGTGCTAGAACCGACTCCGAGGGGAGACTAAAACGAATGAATCGCGAGACGACTTCGTCATCTCCTCCAAAGAGAACCGCTTCATTCCTAACGCCTCCAATATTAATAATCCCGATAGGCATGCCTCGTTTATAAGCCCGTTCCACTAAGCGCCAGGCTGAATACGTTGCAAGACTGCTTCCCAAAACCAGCAGTCTTCCAGCGTCGTCGATCGCTTCCTGTGCTGCTTCCTTCACGGCAGGATCGATGTTCTCGCCAAACATGATGACGCCGGGTTTCAGAATCCCGGCAGTGGAAGAGGGAAGCCAGGCCCCGTCCGCTTCAACTTCCACCCGTGCTAATGCACCATCTTGCAAACGTGGCGGCTTCTCCAAGCAGGTCGGACAGGAAGGGTATCGGAACGTCGAGTATGGTGCCTTCGGCAGATCGACGTCTCCATCGGGGTTGATTTTCAACCCCCTCCGCCGCTGCTCCTCCCGGTTGTTGGTATCCAAGGCGCCAAGATCAGTCATTCTTGCCAGAAACTCGGCCCAAGCCGGGTTGAGTCTTTCGAGCGATCTCTGGAAATCATCTCGAGGCACCTGGTTTCGGCAGTTGACGCAGAGCACCGATCTTAAGTAGCCATGCAGCTCGAGGGTAGGCAGCTCGGGATGGGCGATGGAATGGAAGGAGTCCACGTTCTGGGTAATCACTGAACTAATATAGCCCTTGGCGCCGATGTCCCGGATGGACAGATGCGTTGAATTGGGCTTGGACTTCAAAAGGCCCGGCCACCCGATGAAACTGCGAGCCCAGTATCGTTTGCGGGACTCGTGGCGGGTGACAAATTCGTGATAGTAGACCGGTCTATATGCTTTATTTGTTCTATATGTGCCATTCTCCCCCCGATAGTCGGACAAGCCCGATGCGACCGAGATGCCTGCGCCCGTCAGAAGCACAGTCTGGGCATGTCTGCCGACATCCACGCCACGCAGGTAGGGGGAGGGCGAAGCTGTCAGAAATGATCGGAGGGCATCAATGGCACCCGCAACTGTACGAGCTGACGAAGGAACAATGATAGGGGGAGGTAAGGGCCCGGTAAAGGGGATCCGAATCGAAGGTGCAGTCATTGAGAATCCTCATATTGGAGAATTTGGAAAATGAGGGAGGGGGTGGGCAGTAGGAATAATTAACTTGAGTTAATGAACGAATGTACGGACAGTACTTAGTAATAGTTAATAACTAACTAACTAATAAATCATGGATCCCGTCAATGCCTCAATGGTCAATGCTGTCAGTATTCCGTAGTTACTGTAACTTGGTTGACTTTGTTACTCATTAAGTTGTTGATTACTGTATGAGTACTGTACAGTATCCGAGGTGTGGTATTTTAGTTACCGTAGGGGTCGAGATCAATCGACTTGCACAGTAAATGCACTACGAGTATATATGGCTGGGTAAGTCACTTCCTAGGTACAGTACTTATACGGTACAAGTATAATACGTCTAGCAGTCGATCCCTGATTTACCCCGGATTGTCTCACGTGATCCGCACTTCCACCTCATTCCTCCTCGGCAGAGTCTGCGGACGTCATTTCTGAGTATTTATTATTGACATTGCATTCCTGCTGATATTCTTTTCCGGTTCCCACAACACAAGCAGAGACAAAATCGCGTCAGTAGGGAGCAGGTCTCTACCACGCTCTAGTCAAATCTCCAGCAATACACCACAGAAAACCGGCCATGTTTCCCGCACAGACCGGCAACATCAATCTAGAAGCCCTCAGTGGAATATGTGGGTAGGTGGCCACTACTCACCAAGCTCTACAAAGCTCCCCTCCCCCCCCCCCCCACATCGAACACGGTGGTTCAATTCGTGTCTCTCTTTTTTCCTATACTGACGTAAGACCAGATCGATCTCAATTGCCTGCTGGGTGGTAGTTTTTTCGCCTCAAATCATTGAGAATTTCCGCCGTGGATCCGCCGATGGCCTTTCACTGCTCTTCCTGATTGTCTGGCTGGCCGGTGATGTGTTCAACATCCTCGGCGCCGTGCTACAGGGGGTCCTACCGACCATGATCATTCTCGCCGTCTACTACACCCTTGCCGACGTCGTCCTTCTCGCCCAATGCTTCTACTACCGGGGGTTCACCCTCCGCGACGAGGAGCCATCCCCGCGGCAGCGGGCCTCGGCAGCTTCCTCCCTCCACAACGAGGAGGAAGCCTACGTGGATGATACGGAGGTGCCGTCCCCGGTGATGGCGCGCAAGCCGACGGAGCAGACCGCGCTCCTTGGCTCCACCAAACAGCGCGGCGGCGGCCCGTCCTACCAGGCCAGCAACACCACCAGCTCGGCATCCTCCGTGACCATCACCCCCCATCACCCGCAAGACCACCAACGACCAGCCCCACTCACGAGTAGTCGTCGGCACTCATCCGCATCGTTCCTCCACCCCTCCATCGACGGCACGCACCTGTCCCCGGTCACGCCCTTCATCGAACCCGTCAAGGAACCGCGCCCCGCGCGCACGCTAAGCACCCTGCAAACGACCCTCTTCCACGCCTCGGCCATCACCCTCGTCTGCGCCGCCGGCGTTCTAGGCTGGTACATCAGCCAACGCACCGCCCAGCCCTCCGGCGACGACAACAACCGTCACCACGACACGTCTCCCGCCTCGGATGCGTCGCTCGAAATGGACCCCTTAGGCCAGGTCTTCGGCTACCTGTGCGCCGCATTGTACCTCGGCTCGCGCCTCCCGCAGATCCTGCTCAACTACCGCCGCAAATCGACGGACGGCGTCTCCCTTCTGTTCTTCCTGTTTGCATGTATCGGCAACCTGACCTACGTGCTGTCCATCCTGGCCTACTCGCCCGTCTGCGCAGACGCCCGCTCGCGCTCGAGCGCGAGCTCTCCGCTCCACGCCGCCCATGATCAGAGACGGTGCTCCCCGACCGAGCTCTCCACCAAGTACGGGCAATACATCCTCGTCAACCTGTCCTGGTTGATCGGGAGCTTCGGCACCTTGCTGCTGGATATGTGTATCTTCGTCCAATTCTTCTTATACCAAGATAACTCCAGCGAGGAGTTCACAACGGATGTCAGTGCGGACGAAGATGAGACCGTTCGCGGATGACGGCGATAATGATGCCGACGGCGTCGAAGAAGCTGATGATGATGAAAATATCTGATTGTTTTGGGTGGGGAGTCCTACTTGTGGCTATGGGGTTGGTGGTTTTGAAAGAAAAAGTTTCCCTTTCTTTAAATCTTGTGGAGTTATTGGTCTTGTGTGGCGTATCTTTGGTCAACTGGTATATGGTGTTCGCGTGTTTTGCCTTATCGCCCCAGCCAGCGATCATTTTTCATTCTCCACTGTATATATATACTTATACGGACCCAGGAGCTTAGAGCAGAGATAATAGACATTGTATCTTGTCTCACGTCATCCATTTTAGATTAATGTTGAAGAAGATTAGCAGTTACAACACCTTCCTACCTACAGCCAGTCTCTCACAGGGGAGCCGGCAAGCGAACATGACAAGATCCATCCATCAGCCATCAGCTAGCGTACATCCCCCCTCAGACTCCCTAATTCACGCAAGAAGAAGCAAGATGCACCTCGAAACACCCGCTAGTAATCCCCAAAGGACAATTTCTCAAACGCAAACCGCGCCGCAAAACTCCATGATTACCGCCGAAGGGAAGTAGTTTCCATCCAGGCAAAAAATGATGCGCCCTCTCACAGACCAGACCTTAAACCGCTCATGGGCTGGAGGTTTATAGCCTTAAGAGAGACAGCATCCCTCGGATAAGAGATACTTGACTTAATCACTCGGCGGGCTTACCTTCACCGGCCCCTGGCTGACCTCCTCCCAATTCGTACTCAACGACGTGCCTTGGCTTTCAATGTAACTCTTCATCATAGCGCGCCGGGTATCCGGGTCAGCATTGGCGTACAGTTTCTTGAAGAACGAATCGACCGCGTCGCCGCCATCAGAGTCATTCCCTTCATCGTCATCGTCACCCGCAGGCTTGTCGTCGTCGTGTTTGGAACCTTTACGGGCCTTGGCGGTGAGGGTGGAGGCGAGCTTGTCCCAGTCTTTGGCGCCATGGCGGGAGGAAGTCGGATATGCTGGGCCAGATGCTGTGCGGGGGTTGCCGGCGGTCGTTGAGGAGGCGGTGGCAGCAGCTGTCGCAGCCTGGCGATCCGCGAGCTTAATCGTCGACGAGGTGGATTCGAGGGCACTCCATTTCTGGCCGGGGGTCTGTTTGTGGAGGACGAGTTCGATTTTGGTGGACATGACAGTCGCCTTGGAGGTGGAGGGATCGATCGGAGCGAAGAGAGGGTCGAGGGTGAAATCGTACTGAGCACCGGAGGAGAGGGGAAACTGCAAAGAGGCCTGTTCGTGGGGGGATTAGGAGAGACGATCAACGTCATTACCCACAACTTATGCCAAAAATGCACATACCGAGTCACTCTTGAGATCCACGTCCAATTGATCCTTGGGAACACCCTTGATATAGAGCGTCACGACCACCTGGTCTTGCGATTGGTACCACTCATGGCGGACCTTCTCCGCAGCAGTGGCCGCCGCCGCAGGAGCAGGCGCAGGCGCAGGCGCAGGCGTCTTCGCAGCAGCAGTAGCGCCAGCACTCTCCTTCCCACCAGCAACAATACCATCCTGGCTTCCCACAACTTTTCCACCTTTCAAGCTCTCCAATTGCGCTCTCAACTCCCCTTCAGTAGGCACCTGCACCCCCTCCGGCACCTCGCCAACCGCCACGCCCACAACCTTCTCATCCACACAGCCCTCCTTAGCCAACTTCCCCAAGCGTCCCTTAACCTTGAGCAACCAGATCGGCAATTCCTGCTCGAACCCGTTCTTCGAGCCCGCGGGCTTGTTCGCCGCCGTCATCGCACTCATGAGCTTGTCTTCGACCCCCGCGCCCGCGTCCGCAGCTTTCGCCTTGTCGGCAGTCCCGTTCACCTTCGCGTCAACCAGTCCGAACACGAGCCCCGCATCCCCGAACCGGCCCAGCTGGAACAGCGCCACCCCGCGCCGCATTTGCGCCGCGAGGATCAGCTCCCGCTTGCCGCGTTCCCGGGCCAAGAGCACCGCGACCTCGGCATCCCGTAGCGCCGCGAGCGAGTCGGCAGGTTTCAGCCGCGAGAAGGCGGTCGAGCGTTTGATGTAGTAGGCCGGGGAGCGGGGGAAGGCGAGAAGGGCGGTGGTGTAGTGAAGGAGGGCGCGGGGGTAATCGGATTCGGTGCAGGCGGCGTCGCCTTGGGATGCTGCGTCCATTTTGTGTGTGTGTGTGTGTGTGTGTGTGTGTGTGTCTTGCTTATCGTCTTTAATTCCTTCCGAAGCGGAAAATAGAGTTCGGGGGAATCCGTGAAATGACGAGGTTGGGTTAGGACTTCGTGTCTGAATCGTTGGTGGGGCAGTCGGTTGAGCTCTGGGATTGTGTTAGTGCTAGCAAAGGCAGAACCACTGAAAGTACAAACACTGGAGAGTTTCGATACGCATCTATTGTAAGAGGCAGCGAGCGCAAACAAGGGCGAGGAGTATGAAACCAAGAGAAGTGAAGCGGGGGACAGCACGGCAAAGGGAAGGAAGTAGAAAGTTGGACAAATCGACTTGCGGGGAAAGAATCAAAACACAGCCACGTGATCCATACTTGGATGATCCGTACAAAGTAAGCTACCCTGGTACCAGTAGTTGAATCCAGTTAATCCAGCATTTGAACGCTACGACTGATTATTTTGATTACATAGTATGAGGCAGATCTTGAATGTACTATACAGATAGATATAGATAGATGATCACAGCCGACCTATCTCTATCTCACAACAAGGAATCATTGCCGAATTTCCTTGCATACAGTCCCAAAGCCCGGATCGGCCAGTAGAGCTTGTAGTTCGGATAGGAGATCATACTGATCCGTTCAGATTAGTAGGCAACCAATAGATTTCCGGGAGGGAACACCTTACCAAGATTGATTGAAAACTCCTTCGATAGACTCCTGCAGCCACTCGCCGTTGGCTTGCTGTCGTGCCATCAGCAGCTTCATCGCCCGCTCCAATGGTTCCTTGTGAGGATAGCCCGCCTCCATCAGGGCCAGACAGGCCCATGCCGTCTGTACCACCTGTGACGTCTCATGTTGCACATACACGTGTTTTTCACTGCTGAGATACGACTCACCCCAGCCACCGTCTTCTTTCTGCTTCGACAGCAGGAACTCGCAGCCGCGGCGGGAATCGGCGCTGGTCTCGTACGTCTCGCCAATGCTCGCCAGACTCTCCAATGCAAACATGGCCGCGTAGGTGAAACAAATCCCCCACGATCCGTACCAACTGCCATCATCCCGCTGCACCCGCTTGATATACTTGACTGCCCGCTCCTTGGCGGCTCGAATCTCATCCGCGCGGTAGTCAGGGAAATATTTGCTGAAGAGCGAGAGTGCAGTCACGGAGGCCGTCGTACACTCCGGGTAGTCGTAGCCTATCATGATGCCACCGAAGACCTCCGCCGCGTTGAGCCACTCCAGCTTGGTTGACCCGCGCGTGGTCTCGTATTCAGTGAATCCTCCGGATGGATTTTGCATAAGCAGCAAACAGTCGACGCTATCTTTTAGTCGTTGCGTCGAGATCAACTTCGGGAAGTCGTGCATCTCTTGTAGCTGGATCGTAGCCCGCAGTCCCTCAGCAGTGCAGTCACTCACCGTGTAACCCTGTGTCTTGGTGCTGAACGGCCACGCACCCTTCCGGTGCTGGCGATAACACTTCTCCTGGTCCGGGACATTCTCGCGCATCTGGTGGTCTTCCACAAATTCCAGCGCCTTGGTCAACATTGGCCGCCACTTCGGGTCCGCCGCAAAACCTGCCACAACAACAGCCTGGATGATGAACGTAGTATCCCAGACCTGCACTCCGTTGGTGCCGTTCATCAACATGCCCTCATCCTTCATCCACATGTAGTCATTCAAGCGCTCACGGTGCCGGCGTACCGAGTAGCTATCGGGGCCGTCATGTTCATAGCATGCAATCATGTTCATAGGATTGCTGACCGGGCCCAAGCCAGCGTAGTCAGTGTTCTCATCTTCCATCCGGATCAGTTCCCAAGTCCACTCTTCCGCGCGGCGGGTCACCGCGGAAGTCCGGAAATAGGGATTCCAGAAATTGACAAGAACCGAGTTCAGCGTGTTCAGGAGCCACGTCTTTGGATAGTAATTGTCCGCTGCGTGGATTGAGTTGCGGTGGCTGGCGAAATCGATCGAATCATAGGGTTGCGTGTACAGTTCTTGTCTAAGCTGCTTGGTGAGAGGGTCCAACGGATGGGCGAACTTCTTGGACCACAGGTAGGACATGGGCAGGAAGACCTGTCGAATGTGGATCCACCACCGCCAAGGGGCAATTGGCACCCAGTCCGGAAGTAGCCTGAAAGTCCAAGTCAACGTCCCTATCTCACACCGATAAACAACAGCAAGCCAACATACCAGATCTCTGGCGGAACAGGATTCACGCAGTCCCACTCCATCACACCCAGCACACTGAGGAAGAACTTCGCCCAGTGAGGTCCATAGAGCGCGCCTCCGAATTTATGGAGCAGTCCGCGAGCCTTGACCATGCGGGAGTCGTCTTCACTGACCCCAACCAACCGCAGCGCGACGTAGTTCATACACGTCCCAAAGACTGAGCTATGAGCTTCGATGTGAAGACCCCAGCCACCGTCCTCCGGATGCTGCCGAGCAAAGAGATATCTCTTGATCTCGGTCGCGTATTCCGGGGGGATGGGAGTGTGCGTGACATAGTAGGTGATAATCAGGCCCGGTAGCAGGAACATAGGCCCGCCGTACTCGCAGGCCCAGTTGCCCGGCTCAAGCTGTAGTTTTGAGAAGAACTCCAGGCCGTTCTCCGCACATTGAAGCGGAGTCTTGGGTGTTGGAAGTTCGGGAAGACCCTAGAGCTCAGCCCGATTAGAGGAAATAACTCAAGTCAACGCAGAGCGCCAGGGAAGATGTACCGTGGGTAAGCCCAGGAAGTATTTATCTGCCACCGTCTGCGGCCACTTCTCACACTCCTCAGCCGATTCGAGATAGTGCCACGTCTGGCGACCGTGATCGTCCCGTAGTCGCCAGCGAGTGTAGTCCGTCTTGGCATCTCCATGACCATCGGACGTCAAATTGCCCTGGGCCGGGGTTCTCCACGGAGCGATATGTGTTCCCGGCATGGCTGCTGCTATGGAAGGGGGCGACCGATACCAAGCGAGACAGGTCAATGGCACAACAAGAATAGTCTATGAGCTAGACACTAGACAAGCGGAGGGACCGTGACCAAAAGCAATTGAAGGTCCCTGCGTCCTACGGGTTCTCGCAGCTTGACCTAATCGCTTCAAGATAAATAAATTAGTAGTAGGTGTAGTAGTAGTTGTAGTTGCGGTAAGTTAAATCAACACACATTCTGGAAACAGCGCGGAGCTACCCGCTTAGTCACCCGTCCATCCATGATCAGGGGGATGGTTGCCTAATCAAGACATAGTTACATATTCGTAACCAAATCTGACATATCACATGTGGACAAGATAACAGAAAGAAAGGACAATCACATAGCTCAGGTCTTATTATGAATCATCCCCAACGTCCCCAACGTCCTTAACATCCCTTGGAAAGAGACATTGAGTACTGATTAAAGATTACTACTGATCTGGAGGACCACATCTCCGATCCAAGGCTTGCAAGCCCAATGGTTCTGAGGTATCAAGTATGCAAAAACAACAACCTTCCACAACAACACCACAAAATCAATTTACCAAGTCCTCCGGGTATCAATCCTGCCCTTGCCTTCCCATAACCAACCATAAAGTTCTCAAACACTTCAACCACATCCGGATGCCGGAAGCCCAGACGTAAGGAAGCCGCACTATCCCATTCATTTGGCCACCCCCACAGCGGACGTCTCTTGAGCCGTCACCGTAGGGTCCGCCTTGACAGCCTCCACTGTCGAAAACTCCTGTCTGGGCGCCTCCGCTGGCACTTCTTCAACCGGGGTTGTAATTTCCTTTGAGCCCTCTGCGTCCGGCTTCGGCTCAGGAGCCGCGGCGGCAACAGGAGCACTCTGTTCCAACTTGACGGTATAGCCACTTTCCTGCAAGGCGGGACCAGTGCCGCCGTAGGAGTGAGGAAACTGATCCTTCAGAGCAGGGAACTCCCGAGCCAGATTGGCGCCGTTGGAAATGGGGTGGAACTTGCGCGTAGTGTTCTTGCTGAGGAAAACCTTCATCGCGGCGAACATCCAGCCCATAATGGCAGGAACGTTGACGAAGAACTTCTCACGCAGCAGTTCGGGGTAGGCGGTGGCGAACACCTCAATAGTCTTCTTGGTGGCTGCGCGGATGTTGGGGTTCAAGCGGAGGAAGCTGACGTTCAAGTAGTCGTGGACCTGAAGCATCTGGTAGGGATCCTCTCCCTCATAGTCAATCACGGTCGTAGCCTCGCCAAGCTTCATATCCCTGACTGCCAGCTCCATGAGCGCCACGCGCCACCGGATAAACCTGAACCCAATATTAGCTTCAAATTGACAGCATTTTCTCCCAGGAAAGTCACCTACTCATCTGAGTCACCAAACGTAGCTTCGACATTCTTGACACTTCCATAAATATTCCACGTAACAATAACCTCCTGGCCGTTCGCCTCGGTGTATTTGGTCACATAGCCGAGACCACTGAACTTCTCAGCATTGTATTGGCCTTCAGTCAGCGCGACAGGGTTCATCTCCTTGCGCCATTGCAGGGCCTTGGTGAGCTGCTCCTCAGCCAGCTTGACATTGCCCTCGTTGGCGCGCAAGAATTTAATGAGTACATTGACCGTGGGGATATCGTTGGAGTCCTTCAAGGTCACTCCCCACATCTCAGCATGGCCGGTCGCAGAGAGAATGGCAGGCAGGCGATCGAAGAACTGGGCCAGAGCGGGGGTTTTGACCAGATATTCCGGTTGGGCAGGCTGCTCCTCCTTGGCCTCCTCCTTAGGTTCCTCCTTGGGTTCCTCCTTGGGTTCCTCCTTGGGTTCCTCCTTGGGTTCCTCCTTGGGTTCCTCCTTGGGTTCCTCCTTGGGTTCTTCCTCTTCGACTCCATCCTTCGAAGGCCCTTCCTTCGCTACTTCCTCCTCATTCTTTCCCTCCAGAGCGGGAGCAGTTTCGGTAACGGGAGCTTCGGTGGCGGCAGGAATAGAAGGAGCAGCAGCGGTAGCAGCGGCGGGTATTTGAGCAGGTTCCGCGGCCGTCTTCTCCTCGGCCGTCATCTCCGGCTGAGGTTCAGCGATAGCGTCAGTGGTGGTAGTGGTAGTAGTAGTAGTTGTTGTAGTTGTAGGAGCAGCAGCGAAAGCAGAGTCAGCAGACGCAGGCTGTGACTCAGGAACGACCGGAGTCGTCGTCTTCTGCTGCTGGTCGGACATGGTGGACAGAGATGATAAGGAGTGGTTCGCTTAGAGATGGGGGATTTCTGTCAGGTCGCAACGTGGTCGAGTGAGTGACCACAGAAATGAACAGGTGATCAATGGAGAAGTCAAGGGATGAAGGAGAAATTCAGAGGAGAGGGAAGCGAGGGAGCGAGAGAACGAGGGAGTGAGAGAAGGACAAGAAGAGCGAAAGCGGAGAGAGAGCGAGAAAGCGAGAGAAAACAGGCTCTAATTACAGGGAGGGACAACAGCAACAACAGCAACAATAACAACAATAACAACGACGGATTCACCACCTAGTCTCGCAGCTAGGCCACACCACACAAACTACGGAGTAAGTTACTACTCACTGGAAACTACTACGAAACATTTGTTCAGACTACTACGTACTCCGAAAGTACCTTCGCATCGAGATTATTCAACCTGAAACTGTCTATTGGGTCCGGGGGTCTAGACTGTGGAGCTGCCATAGCTCCGCCCGCGCTGGACGATTGATAAGTGATAACAGCCTTGGAGACCGACTCACTAGGCCCCAACGGTCGCTGGCTAATTTAATCCTGCTGCAAGGGTGTTTCAGAATGAGCCCCGGTTGAGATGAAGGTAAAAAAGAAGATAGAGAGAAGGGGTGTGGGGGGAGAGGAAAAGCAATAAGAAACAGGCAGGAAGAAAAGAAACAGAAAAAGGCAGAGAAATGACAACTCATTTCACAGCACAGTTATCAGTTCTCCTGCCCCTGACAGAGTGCAGGCAGCCCGGCTTTGGATGGCCTGACCCTCTGATACATCAATCGGTGTTGCTGCTATTCTCGGCTCTGGGCCCGGATGGGATGCCCGATGGCTATTTTTATCCACTTCCTTCGCCTTCTCAGTCAATTACATCCGGGTTCAACGAGGTAAATCACGAGTCCCCTTGCAGGCTTCCTTCCCTGCTTTGACCACGGGAGAGTTTCTCCAGATAGATAGGCAAGAACAAGTTCAATCGGATTCATGCATGCAGTCAGTTAGCTATGTCCATTTCATCTATTAGACTAGCCAGCTCAATCCATCTAAGGAGTAGGAAGTATAAAAGGGGAATGGAAAAAAAAAGAAAAAAAAAAAAGTAGTACAGTGAAGGATTTACAGTTCATAGAACACATATAGGCCCGTCTGGACCAGAAGCCAACGCTTGGGAATATACAGCTAGGATATGAATGCAGCAGGTAATGAAGATGAAATGATTAGCACAGCAGAGAACCCTTTGGTTGCCCGGGCTAATCAGATCTGGTGCCGTTAAGAAACTGCGTTGGGATCTGGGGCATGGGAGGTGGCGCCGCGGCGGCTGTAGATCCCTCCTCCGCTTCGTCCTCGTCCTCATCCATTTCATCCACCTCGGGATGGCTGCAAAAAATCGTCAGTGACTCACCCGATCTGGACGGTGGTGTGTGAAAGGAACCTACGCCAGGAGTTCTTTGATATTGCGCATCTCATAGTGCTTCTTCCGGTGCTGCTCGAACTGACGATGTTTCTCCGCGGCCTCTTGCGACGTGATCAACCCATCGGGCCCGGACTGCGATTCTCCGTTCGCCTCGCCCGCACCCATCACCACATGCTTGTTGCTTCGGTGCGACTCGTTGCTGAGACTCCGCTCGCGCACAATTCGATCATTGGCCCCCACGTGCGCATCTTCAGAAAATGAGTCTTCCGGCTCGCCCAACTCCAGATCAGGGATCTCATCCTCGGCCACTCCTTTGTTGGGTGCTTTCACGGTCTTGTCCAGTTCATCTACCACCACCCCTTGCGCATCGATCAAGGTGTTCTCGGCCTCGAGCTCCTCCTCGTCCTCAGCAGGGTCGTAGTGGGGCGCAAACGGTGTTTTGGGCTCGTCGATCTTCATCTTGGCCGTCTTTTCCTGTTCGGTCAGGTACAAGTTGACCTCATCCCATTTCAGGCGCGGCGAGTTCTCTTCCGGTTGACCGTGGATGTGCGCCAGTGATTGTCGCCGAGACGATGATCCTGGGCGCGTGTTCGAGGTAGAGCGACGGCGACCGGC
This sequence comes from Aspergillus uvarum CBS 121591, assembly GCF_003184745.1. Taxonomy (NCBI): domain Eukaryota; kingdom Fungi; phylum Ascomycota; class Eurotiomycetes; order Eurotiales; family Aspergillaceae; genus Aspergillus; species Aspergillus uvarum. The sequence continues at coordinate 290,253 of NW_020291341.1, forward strand.
ATTTTGTAGAGTGTTTTGCAGCGTCAGTTCCTTGGTGTCCACCCCGTCGGGGTCGTTCTGCGGAACGGTCAAGGTGTCATGAACTTGTGCGAGCTGCGGAACCGAGCCACTAGAATTCTTGAGAATACCTAATACCCAGGAGATTAGATCGAAACATGACTAGTCATGGGCGACAAACAAGATCACGTACCCTTAGGCCTCTTCTGGGAGTCCTCCATGATGTGGTGCGAAACAGTGGTCATTGTAGTCGGAGAAGGAAAAGTATATTGCTTCGGGAAAGGAAGTACGGAAGGATCTCTGACTGGATTGAGAGATTTGATTGAGGCAGTTGATGAAGAAGTCCCGCTATTTTAAGGACGATTGAGGGAAGGACGAAGATAGACAAAAGGGAGAGAACCAAGATGGGACGATGTATCTTTAAGGTTGAATCTGACAGGGATCAGACGAGTCAGCTGCTATTGAACTGCACAGGCGCAAGGCCAGCAACTGAGGCTGAGCTGACCTAAAAATCTCAGCCTCCGGTCGAGCGGTGACAGCAGTCTCACGCACAACTAAATGTACAGTACGGGCCGTCCTGTACAGAAACTGTTTAGAAGCTGACTCCCAGGCTTCTTTCTTGTCAAAAGGGAACCACGGATGCGATAAGTGGAATTGTCAGAAGGAGGGCTGCGAATTACAGCAAAGCAGATAAGACGGAGGTGGAAGAGGGAATGTGGGAGAGAGATTGGGGGGGAGGAGTGGAAAAAGATGAAAGTGTACGGAGTAAGAGTTGAAGAGAGAGAGAGAGAGAGAAAGAGTGGCACGTGGGGCTGGCGGGTCTTCTTCCGATGACGTCGGAAGCGACACACACAACACTACCTAACAACCACTTTTGCTACCTGAGCACCCAAGGGGCGACTACTTCCAAGTAGTTGACTAGTCACCCTGCCCATCTTTGTCTTTGATGGCTAGTAGCTACTCACTAAGGTAATCCTACTCATTACCAACTTTAGCCAAATTAAGAGCTATCCCTGTCATCTCCGTCAATTCTGGAAAGGGCCCGAGCCTTAAAATCGTCATAGTTATGGCTATACAGGTATTGGTAGGAATGTACGCAGAGAATGAAAGTAGTCATACGTAGATTACTTAGAGGTCTCGTTTTCTGTCATCACCAGACGCTGATGCTGTCACACCTGTTCAACATTGTAACTCTACACTTGGTGCTTGCAAAGCTCATCCCTCCTAGAGCACCTCTAGAAAGAGGGAAAAGAAAAAGAAAAAGAAAAAGAAAAAAGAAAGAAAGAAATAAAGAGATAAAGAAATAAATAAAGAAAGAAAGAAAGAAAGAAGAAGAGAAGAAGAAGGGAAGCCAGAAAGAACTAATAGAAACGAGAGTGTATCAGTAAGCAAATGATTTAAATAGCAAAGAAATAGCAGAGAGCCGCCCTAAAAAAAGCAGTGGGTAAGTGTATAGGGGAATCTCATAACCCTGCCATGCTTCTCAGGAAAGGAGCCACAAAAAAGAAACCGAAACATCACGCGCCACAAGCACCTAGGACCATCCATCCCAGAACAAAGGATATCAAGAAAGCTGCACATCTACATGCACAGGGATCAGTCGCGATACGCTAAGCGAAGTCTCGGTCAAAATCAATAAGTCGTCAATGGTATCAAGTCATAAGATGTGAACGGAAAGTAAAACGAGTCAAAGAGCAAATTCGAAGAAGAAACAGGGCAATCCGAGCCGAGAAGAGGCGATAAGTGGAGAAAGCAGGAGAACCTAAATTTGACTCGAAGCAAAAGCGCAGAAGGGTTGAGAGAATTTGTGAGAAGGACAGAAAGATCTATGCGATGGACTCGAACTCCTCGCGCTCACGGAGTCGATTCCGTGCAAGTTCGTCTCCACCCGTGGCCGACAGCTGCATCCAGTGCAGGGCCAGACACATGCTCTGGGGGTCGGATTTCGAGTCCTTGTCGCGGCGATACATCATCTCCGCCTTGAAGGTGTCTCGGAGCAAAGTGAGCGGGAGTGTCACCCGCGGCAGGAGCTCGGGATGGGTGAGGTAGAGGATCGCCAGCTCCCGCTGGGCAACTGGATTGCCCTCTTTGGCTGTAATGATCCACATGCCAGCAGCATCTTTAATGGCATGTCCAGCTCGGGGATGGGGTTCGTATCCAGCAGGATAGCGCCGACTGAGCTCCTGAGAGACAATATTGTCGGCAATTTCAACCATGCTGTTGCACACTTCATCCTTGAGGCTCAATGCTGCCAGGCCAAATTGCAAGAATGCGGTTCCACAATCGGTTTGGTTCAGCGTCTCGCTCGGAACGAAGGCTGAGATGAACTGGAGATCTCGGAAAAGAGTCTTGGGCTTCAACTCAAGCAGCAAGCTCCGCAGTGCGTCGACTATTTGGTGCTCACTGGGGGCGCTGTAGTCTGAAGGGCGGCAATCAAAGAGGACAGACTCAGCCACGGCGGAAGTAGGCGTATGAAGGGCGGCTTTCTCATGCACACGCTTCGCCTGGGATTCTGAAAAGCTGTGTCGAGCACTTCTCTTTCCCTGTATTCTGGAGCTGCGTCCTCGCTGGCATTTGAGATCTTGGGAGGGAGTAAACGAACCCAGCTCCTCGTTGGTTGTATTGAGGGAAGCAACCACCAATGCTCGTAGATCGCGCAGTGCCTTGAGCTTAACGAAGGGGTTCCCATGTCGAGAAAAGACCTCAATTAGACGATGGAAGATGGCGCTGTACGAAAATTGCTGTGCGTCTTTTCCAAACTCAGTGTTATTCTTGCAGGGAGAATCCGAAGCCGAGGTTTCCGGGTCCCCGAGTAGTGGGCGCTCCGACGATCCAAGGGAATGGCTTCGCGTGCGATTAGATGGTACACGGTGCAACACATCGCGGACAAGCCGGTCATCACATTCGGTGTAGAATCTTTGGATACGAGCGCGCTTCTTCATCTGCACCTGGATGCGTTGCTGGTTCAGTGCATTAGCGAACCAAGCATCAGTTTCACTGCCACAACTCCAAACGGGAGAGCCCAAATCACTGAGAAGCAAGCTCGTGAGAGTCTGTTTGAGATCATCTATGAAAGCTGCTTTGCCATGCGATTTGCGGTCATCTCGGCGTGGGGGTTGTGCACTATTATCACTGAACATCGATGGAGGTCGAGAAAAAATACTAGACGAGCTAGGAGCATACTGCGCTGATTGATGTGGCGTCGACCAGAAGGTGCTGTATGAGTCGCCCGTGGCGGTAGATGCCGCCCTTCCTGGCGAGCCCCCGATGGAGGAGGTATCTGCAAGTGAGGGATCTCGAGGACCTCTCCACTTGTCGGACAGCAGACTCTGATAGGAAGCTTTGTGGTTCAAGGACGACGCATCGGACGAATACCGCGAACTGGAGTCGGCCGGACGGAACTGATTGCCATGTCCCTGCGAAAGGTTTGTGGATTCCTCGTTAGGGACGTTGAACGGGCGGATGGAAGAGAGACCGAGGAAGTTTCGATGGGACGATCCTTCGTACATCGCTCGCTCCTTGTGGTAGAGCTCACTAGCCCACAACACGGGGGTCTCTGCCATGCTCTCTCCAACAAGCCGATTGATACTGGCTTGAACCTCATAACAGAACCTGTGGATACGCTCTTCGCCTTTGCAGAAGTTGTCTATATTGTTATGGGATAGCCATTTGCGGATCAAATCCACCTGCTCATCTGAGAGCTTGTTAGGGCCACCTTGACTGCTCGGCGCTTTCATGATATTCATGACCTGCAGCTCCGGCTTTTGGAGAAACGAGCTGCCAAATGATCTCGCGTTACCACGAGAATGGCCCTCATATGGCGTTTGCTTATCCGGACGAGCGGAATAGATCATCGTCTTCAGAGCCAAAGCAACGTTTTTGGCATCCTCATACCTCATCGAGTTTTTCACATCCGTCATGTACCATATCTTATCGCGAAGCCCAGCCACGGTGGTCATCTTATCTTTAACCAGTTTCTGCAATCGCCGAGTCTGTCTGTGGAGCGCCGCGAACTCGGTCTCACAACGCTCGACCACGGCCCGTGACGTCTGGAGGGAGCGGGCGCAGGAAGTGTGCATTGGCTCAAGGATCCATGTGTCATCTGCAAGTCTGATAGGAGAACTTGCGACGCTGCGAAGAAGCTGACGGCCCGCATTCCACCAGTAATGGGCACCAATAAAGTCGGATTCGTGGTGGCAGTGTTGCATCGCCCTGTCGAAGCGTTGCTTGAGTGATGTACTATCTGCCATGGAAAGACTTTTGAAATGCCGTAAGTCGACATCAACACCGTCGTCGGCAGGACCTTCCTGGATTAACTTCACAATAGCCGTCTGTAGAGCTTCAAGGTTGTCCTCCGACTCTAGGGCGGCGGATTGAGCATCTTCAGCAAAGGTACTGTCCAGGAGTGAAGTCTGACAGTCGTCAGCAAATAGTCCCCATGCCAATTTGCCGTGCTTGGAGATCGAAAAAACAGCCCATTCTTCCGCGGCCGGAGGTTCCAGAACAGCCCGGCCATCGGGCCCACACATTTCAGACAACTCAAACCGAATTCTGTCGGCATTGTGATTAATATTCTCCTCGGCATTTGGGAGAAAGTTGATGGCGGAGGCAAGCAGACTCTGGCCCTGGGTCTCATGTCTGGAAAAGGGTTCGACAGGTTTGAAAAACCCGGGCTCCGCCACAGCAGTCGACGGTCTTTCTGAGAAGATAGAGGCAACACTTGGAGAGACAGAGACCCCGGAAGACGACATTAAAGAACCGCTCATTGAGGTGAATGGCCTAGGGTAAAGCGTATTCAGTAATGTAAGAACATCTGAACCAGAAAGCATTATAGACCCGGTAGGTGATTGCTGCCCACTCGAGTACTTGCGAGTCGACTGTGCTGGGTCGGAGTCCTTGCCCAGAAATTCAGGTTGAAAGCGGCTGAGCATGCTTTCCACCCGACGTCTTACAGTAAGGCGGACCATCGAATAGTGATGCCTGTTGAACAAAGACTGGTTAGATGATCTGATTCTCAAAAGCTTTGAGTTTGACTACCGAAAGGGCTGGATACTGACATGGAGCGTAGGATGGCGTAGACTTGAGAATACGCACGAAGGCCCACCTGTCCGAGAAGTTTCTCGCGGGCATCGTTACGCACATGGAAATCAAGGAGAAGACCATGTGCCTGGACACCAGTCAGCGGGGGAGTTCTGTCTCATGCTTGCTCGGGGTGTCTTCATACCTCTGGGAAAGTGAGTGCGCCGTATAAGAATTTGGCGAAGAACCATTGAACGAACAACAACTCGAGAAACCGGTTACGGTCATCTCGATGTTCTAGTTTCTGTAATATAGCGCAGCTTAGTTGCATCACGGCTTGTGGAAACCCTCCATCTGGGTCATCCAGGAGTTTGAATAACGCATCTATTGTAGAAGCAAAGAACTCCTCGGCCACATCTGTTCGTAAGGGATCAGGCGGTTCCACATCCAGATCCAAGCCTGGCGGGGGTTCTACATGCTCCAGAAGGAATGCGCCGGCTTGTAACATATCCATGAGATAGAGTTCGAACTTCGGTTTCGCCTTCCACTCACTTCCCGTGGCCCAAGCAGTCAAGATATAGGGAATAAGTGCACCATGCCTATTCCCGTCCTGGGTCAGAAGCTTTGCACAGACGGAAGACCAGACATCCAAACGTAATCGTGCTTCCGCGGCATCGGAATCCAGAGGGTTTGCAAAAACATTGAAGAGCAATATTGAAAGGGCATCTTTGCGTTCAAATGCCAGAATACGGTCCTTGTACGGAAGAGAAGCGGCCGAGCTGCGCTTCGTCCCATGGGACCGGGACCGGGATACTGCCGAAGACGATAGATCACTACCAGATTCCCAAGGGGCACCAGTGGACGAGACAAGGGCTGCCCGTTGGGTCAGAGTCAAAGCCCGCAGTTTTTCAAACACAAATTGTGGATCGGTGCGGACCAAATGTAGAATGTTAAGCAAATCAGTCCTGGATTGGGGGCTCAGCTGGAGGAAGAAGTCCGGAGGACGGTCGACAACCGACTCCCGAGTATGCGGCCATCCGTCCAGCGGATCCTGCCGCAGGAAATGTTGCTGGAATGTCGCATCGCACGACTCCTGAAGGTCAACGAGAGTTTGATAAATAGTAACGAAATTTCCCTTGTCATCGTGGCGGAGCCGGTCGACCAGCGCTCTTTGGGCAGCAGCTCCGACACGAATCAAGCGAGCGGAAACGCCCACAGCGATTTTAGTGGCATGTAAGCGGCCTTCTAGTCGCTTTCGACTGGCTTGTTTGTGTTGATTCTGACGATATTGACTGGCCAGGTCCTCAAAGGTAATCTTGGATTGTTCCACGGCTTGGGTAGGGCGCTGGGTGTCCTGAGGTCCATCCAGGGTGCAATCGGCCGAGACAAGGCGTTGCGAGCTTGAGCAGCTCAAATTGCAAGACTCACCTTCGATACAATGCGTCATCGAGTCTGAAGAAGCCCGCAAGGGGGGCGAAGTTGCAGTCACAGCGGGAGTGGAAGATCGAGGCGCAACCTCACATGGTGAGGTTGCTCGAATGGACGATGGAATCAAGCCTGGGGCACGAGCGGCAAGCAAGAGTTGTCAGCCAATGTTCAAAGGCACTGAAAAACTGTCTGATGGTTCCAAAAGAAGATTGGTGCATGAAGCTAGGCGACTCGAGCGACGTGATCAGGCGCAGGGGGATGAATTCGCGCGAAAACAATCACAGAAGGGGCGGAAGAAAAAAAGCAACCTGCAAACTTACAGGTCACATCAGCCAGGGTTGGTGGACGACCATCAACTTGGGCATCGGACATTCTGGTGTTGCCATGGGCAGGTTCCCGGCCAAATAGCCACGAGGAAGACGGTCGAGGTCGCAAGGCGCCTTTGGCGTGGATATCTTCCTTCCTATCGCATGATTTCCCTAGAGTTGTGGTGGATGGTGGACGGTGGTCCTCATGGGTTAAGTGCGGAAGCTGGAGCTGCTGAATAGTGGACACGATGGCGCGCTCCAGATTGAGCTGAAAAGATCGGAAAGGAGAAGGGAAGAAGATGGAAGGAGAGTGATGGAGGAGGGATGTGGAGAGGTCGTTGGTTCTGGGTAGCAATATAACGTAGGTATGGGATCTCAATCCAATATAAGAACCAGTGAATGTGTAATAGGCAGAAGGGTAGGTCAATAGTTATAGCCGGAAGATAGTAAGGTGAAGATGGTCGTGCTCGTTCAGTCAGTCAGTAATCAATTGACTGAGTTTAGTTAATTAGTGTATCGAATACTAATTAACCAAAGGGTAAGGTAGAGGAGTATACTCCGTTAATGACGGAGGATTCCTGTATATCGGATCCACAAATCTTCGAGGAATGCGAAAGCGGCGTCCAGGTAACAGAAGTGTAGATATATCTATCGAATGGCGCAGTGTGAGAGGCTGATCTTAGTATTGACTGAAAGGGTGAAATGGCGATGGGCAGGATAATAAACTCCGACTTGGTCCGGACGATAAACGAAAGGAGCGGGGGAGAGGTACAACTGGCCGACCGGGCTGTGGGCGGGAGAATGAGATATGACTTGCAGCGAAGGCCAGCCGTAATCAGAAGAGGAGAGGAGGGGGGGGGGAAAGGAAGAAGAGGGAAAGAAGGCAGAGAAAGGAAAAGCAAAAGAAGTGGAATAAGTGGAAGCAGAGACAACAACGACAACAACAATAACAGCGACGGCGGCGGCAGCAGTAGAACAGCAGCAGCACAGTTTAGTGGGTTTAGTGGATGCCAGCAAATCAAGCAAACCCGGATTAGTTTAGACTACTACTAGGTCCGGTAGAAGAATAATAAGTCACACAGTAGCAGATGATGAGGATGAAAGATGAGGAAGAAGAGAATAACAACTAACTCATAATTCATCATGTGTGGGGGGATATTCCCAACCATAGAGGGGGGACTAACTAACGTTACTACGGAGTACGTCAAGCTAAAACTTCTGGCAGACTAGCAAATCATAACTACAGTAAATTCTGTCTTCCTTCCCCCTTCTCTTTCTTTCTTCTCCGTCGTTTTTGTCCCTTCCAGGTACGGACAGTACTATACATCAAACGGAGAAATAGCCCAAGACTGCGGTGGTGACTCGAATCGGACACATGCAGCAGCAACCCAAAGGAGGAGGGAGGGGGCAGGAAAATAGAGAATAACTAATCATGAGCCCTCCAGCTAACTTACTTGCTAATGATGATGCAGACACAATAAAAAGTGCAAAAACAATGAATTTTTTAAATAAAAAAAAAAAAAAACTCCCCCCCAAGGCCCGGTGGGAGTCCAGACACGGTACCTTGCCGGGGGTCCAGGCGGGCAAGCGGTACCTCCCGGGTACCTGTCCCAGACTATTCTACTCAGTAAGTTATACTCTACTCCGCGTTACTCTACTTCCTTCGCAGCAGTCTTATCAGCCACTCCGTAGAACAACAACTACCGACTCAAAATTTAGTTATTTTACCCACACATACTCATATATCAGCGTCATCTCACCCTCCCTCAGTGACGGGTTGGATGTGGTCTTGCAGGTAGTTGTCCGTCTGATCCATAAATCCATACCCCCTCGCTAATCCGCTAGTCCTCCAGGGAGAAGGAGGGGGGGGGGGTTGGTTGATACAGGTTTGATACAACAATTATTAACCAGAAACAATTCATTCCAGCCTGCTGCTCTCTTCTGCGCCCTCAAAACCAAGATATCTCCGTGTACTCCCCTCACTGAAACCAAGTCCCGAGCGAACGAGCTCACGAGAAGTGAAGGATCCAAGCATGAACAGCATATCTAAGGCTAGATAGGTGGGGGGAATGATGAGGGGGGCAAAAGAGAGAGATCCATTTCTTGATGTGTTGGCAACGCATGCATGCATGCATACATGCATGGAGGGGGTAAAACCCGCCAAAAACCTCCCCGCCCCTCCTCTCGCTCTTCTTCGCTAGTGTGATTTGTTGGTCAACTTCCTCTCCCCTCCCCCTTACTGCGTTGGCAAGTATTGCGGATTTTGGGGGAGCGAGGGGGGGATTGGAGCTGGAAACGATCAGCTTAGTTATTTTGATAGGTGGTTGATTGGTGTGTGCGCGTATTGTAACTTGCCAGTCAGACAGAGAGAAACCAGACAAGACAGGAAGACAGTCGAAAAGGCAAGAGAAGAGAGACGGAAAATTGACCAAGACGAACTGTTCAGCTGGCATGGTGACTGCGCTTGGCCGGATCCCGTTTAGTGCTACAGTAGTACAAGAGCAATGATCCCCACTCTTTGCACGTGTTCAACCACCACTGCTCGGGTTAGTCAGACGTAGTGGGTTCAATGAGTGATGTGTTGTCATTGACCTGGTACGTGCGATGGTACCACTACCTTACTTAGCTATAATCTACTACTCGTACTACTAAGCAGGTGCAGGTACTGTACATACAAAATTGTCCTCAGGCTGTCCCGGCGCTTACCACTCCATCTCATTTGACATCCAGCAGATCTTTACGTTGGATGTTTCAAGCCTCAATGGACAATTCATCGATTGATCACTTTGGTGTATCTGTATGTCCTGCTCCGCCGGCTGTCAAAAACAGATTAAGATTATGCCACTAGCCTCGCTGCCAGACCACTACAACAATTGGAGCTAGGAGTGGAGTGGATATCCCCTTCTTCCCCCCACCAGTTTTCCATCTTCTTGGATACTGTACATACCTGCTGTACGGATTGCACCACATACATCCAGTACATGTACTTTTTCCGGCGTACAGGATACCAAACGACAAGCAATTTCGTCCACAACTAGAGTCGCTCCCTTCTCTATAAATATTGGACTGATTATATTGGAGGGCAGAAAATATGGCTGAAAAATAAAAAGCCAGACCAAAAAGAGCACAGATTACCTTAAGAAACCTTGTACGTCAACTCAGGTATCGTTTGGAAACTCCATCATCCGCTTCTCTCTTCACCACGGCAGCCTCGGACTAACACAGTCATGTTTAGGACATGAGACACAATAGCAGGGGTGAGCATGATAAGAATGACACGACAAGAGGAAAAATAGAAAGAATGATGAATATAAGTATGAATATTGATATGTAGAAAGAAGAGGGGCGCAGATTCTTGCCGATGGCCAATGGATTAGCTCAATTGGTCGGACCCAGTCCCTGGGGTAAGGGGATTGAAGATGTCGCCCATGTGTGCGTTGTCTCCCCCCCATCTCGCTGCTTTGCCTCGTCTGTCTCTATTTACAGACCCATTTCTTGTCAGCCTCCTTCTGTCCTACTCGCGTGGCCACGCTGTTCAGCGTGTCTTTCAGGACGTCCTTCGAGACCTTCGGGAACCTATCGCAAGACAACCCTAGAGATCAGCCTTCCGTTTTCTTTCGAGACAAGTCAACATGTGGGCCCACGTCTTACCGTTTCTTCAAGATTTCAAGCAATCCCAGTTTGGTCAGATCACTGCCATCCACCACTTGCTTGAACTCACCCAGCTGCTCGGCCGGAAACGTCCGCTGTTTTGTTCGTCCCGCTGTCACCACCGCTAGAGCGCCCCCGTCCGCCGTTGATCCTCCTCCAGGGGAGCCCTTGTGGGAGCCGGAGACCGCCTGGCCCATGAAGGTATGCAGCGTCGACCGCCCCAGACCCGCAGCGCCTGGCACGGAATCTGCAGGCTTGGGTTTTTGCCAGTACACGGTGGAGAACGGATCGATGGGGAAAGGCACCGAGTCGGAAATCGTTTCCAATTTGTACATCTGCAGCTCGGAGTCCGCGCCTTGTTCCTGCCATTGAATGCCGGTGCTGACAGGTTCTAGATCGCCCACGATGAGGCGTCGTTTGCCGTCAACCAGGAGGTCATCCTCGTCATCCAGGAACCCATCCATGTCGTCCTCGCCATCTTCGCTCATCTCGTCCTCTTCCTCCGAGTCGAGCTCCTCGCCTTCTTCGGGCTCCTCCCATTCGGCCTCTGAATCATAGTCGTAATTGATCTCTGGTAATCCTCGGCGGAAAGGGTTGCGCATCAGCCGATGGGCAGCTGCCTCGGGTAGACGCTTGGTAAATGTACCCTGATAGGGTGGACGCACATCTTCCCCAAACCTGAAAGATTTCATTGTTACTTGCCGCAGCAGCTCCCGCGACTTTCTCTGAGCATCCTCGGAAGGTCCGGCCTGGTCGGCCAGATTCTGCATCTGAAGTAGGATTTCCTTTACGGAGGCAGGCAACCTCCCACACCGGCGTCTGTACGGGATGAGGTTGAATATCTCGGAGGGACGAAATGCGGAAGGCGGGTCGGTGGCGTTTGATTTCAGGTAGGCATCTACCTTTTCTTGGGTATGATGAAGAGCTTTGGCATCACGCTGGAACTGATGGGGCGGCGCAACTTTGGTGTGCGACTGCAAGAAGAAATCAGGGAAATCGCGCTGGTAGTCGGATACAGCGGAGGGAGCCTGGTCATGGAAGGATTCGGGTGCAGCGCCAGCGCCGGTTGTTCTCTGGGGTGAGGGTGAGATGGTTTTGTTGATGGTCGAATTGGGAGTCGAGGAGGCAATAACGGGTTTGGGTTTGGCGAAGAAAGAATTCAGCTTCGTTTGTGACTGTCAATGCGGTTAGAAGTGAGATTTCCACGTAGGAACCTTGCCCGGAAAGGGCGGCGTAGCGATTTACTCACTCTCTCCTTCTTAGACTTCTCCTCCTCTTTCTTCCTCTTCTCTTCCTCCTTTGCGGCCTTCTCCTCCTCCTTCACCTTTCGCTTTTCCTCCTTCCGCTTCCGCTCCTCCTCCTTCTCGGCGTCTCGCTTCTTCCGTTCTTCGTCTTTGGCCCGCTTCTCTTCTTCCCGTTCGGCCTCGCGTTTGCGCTTTTCCTCGTCCTTCCTCGCCTTTTCTTCTATTCTCTGCCGCTCCTTGACTTCCTTCTCCTCCACCTTCCGCGCCTTCTCTTGCTGCTTCTGCCGCTCCTTGGCCTCCTTCTCCTGTTGCTTGGTGTCCTTGCTGGTGGGCGAAAGCTTCCTCTTCTTGGCCGCTGGCACTGTAAACGGCCCAGCCCCGTCGCTTGCAGCAGACAAGCCAGCGTGCGCAATATCCGACGGCGGAGCGGGGGAGACAGCAGCAGTCCGTGCAAACCGGGCACTCGAGTTGTCATCGCCGTCGGGGGAAGGCAGGGCAGCACCGATCTCGCCGTCCGAGCCAGCCACCTTCTGAAGATGATGAGCCCGCAGGGCATCCTGATTCTCTTTATCATCGTCAGGCGTAGATGTAGTTGAATTCCCTATCATCGTAGGCTGTTGCATGGAGACGCCGGTACGATCTCCGGCGCCAGCACCTGCGCTCTCTTCGGTCGTCTCGGTATCGATGTCCATGCTCAATTCATTGACGACCATCCCGCCATTTTCTGTGTCCATCCCGCCCATCTCATCATCTTGTATTGAACGCTTGCGCGTGCTGTTGGGAGATGTAGACCTGACCGAAGGGTGTGTGTTCGGAGGTAACGGGGAGCGGTGACCGTGGTTATTTATAGCAGCGGTATTGCTGGTGGCAGGAGTCGAGGCGAGCGCAGAAGGCTGAGGGGGAGTCGGCTTCAGGCTCGGGGGCACCGGACTGGGGGCATCCATTGTGGTGGTCGACATCGCTTCTTGCGAGACCCTTATAGTAATAATGTGTGAATCTTGGCTAAGATTATGCGGAGGTCAATGTGAGTTGTGGTTTAATTATATTACCGGGCAGGTGCGAATGTGTGGACGGGGTATGAGAAATTGGGTCGTCCAGTTGGGGTGCAACAATCAGTTAATATGGAAAGAACGTGAACATCACTAGGCGACGCGACCAAAGGACATATCCCCAGGTATTGTTAGTTGATATCCTTCCTTACTCTCATAAGTCCTTTGCAACTGAGTTGATGGCCCGACTCACCGATTTCAAAGGTGGGGATTACAGCTGCAATATGCCAGCAGAGCCAGGGCCAGGGCTCATGGGGTCGCAGTCGGTGTGAGGTTGGTATAAGGTGGGGGTGAAAGTGATGGGAGTTTAACGCGCGCACACGGGAAATCTTGCCTCGGATCAAACGAGGCAAGCTGAACCTCTCTCTCTCTCTCTTACACTTACAGACTGTCTCTGTCCTGTGCGAGAATTGAGCCGGAGGAGTGGGAAGCTTGGCGAGTGTCCCGTCCTGACCAGATTGCCTGAAACGCGTTAATTGATGTTGCGCGACGGAAATTCGCGTTCGGCACGTGGAGCGCTTAGTAAGCTCCAATCATCAACATCATCAGCCGTCATCTAGGCCTCACTTTCATCACCTTGATGCCATCCATGATATTTGGCTCAACTCAGTCTGAGGATTGTGATTTTACACTACTTTACTAGAAAAACGTCACTGCGGTGTCTCAATAGTAGGGTAGCAGGAAGACCCGTTCCAAGTATATACCACTCTAACTACAAACAACGGTTGCCATATGTACATGAGTATTATTATTACTATGATTACTCATAAATCCATGAGGCACATGGGTGCGGAACAATCGCACCCATCGGCCGTACGCAATCCGTACGACACAGAAAAGGAGAGAGAAAAGCGCCAATAACATGCTGTCAGGGGAATAGAACAAGTGTGCAATGCAAAAGTGAAGTTGGAACAAAACAATCAGAATTGTGACCCAGCCATTAGATCATCCGGGCCCGAGACTCTGGCACAAAGCTAGATACCCGACCATCAAATGCAAGGCAGGACTGCAGGAGGAAAGAGGTTCAACAGAGATCGAAAATGAAAACATTGGGGTTGGAAGGTAGGTAAAGACGTGGCATGGTAGATTCAAGAATATGCCAAGCGCGCAGCTGGAATGCATCCTAATCACTCAGATCCGGGTTCGCAACAAAGAGTCGGACATTGGTCATTGATGTGGTCCTGTCGTCCACACTGCCCCGGCGCCTCAGCTCATCCGCCTTCTTGGCCTTCTCGATGGCGGCTTGTGCGGCGCTGGGGGCAGCCATGTCTGCCAGGGTGCCGAATTTGTCTTCTGGTTCACTGCCTAAGCTATTCAGAGAGGCGTTATCCTTGATGGAAGCATGTTCTGGCTCGGCTTCGGCAGTTTCTGCTCGTGGGTGCTCGGAAACGTCGGGCAAGTCGCTCATCTCGTTCGATGGAGAGCCACTGCTACCCACAGTGCTTCGCTGGTATCCACTTGGATAGCGCGAGTTGCTTCCGAGAGAACTGCGGCCACTGCCGGTGCGGCGATACGGGAATCCACGATCACTGTGGGCATCCTCGTCGGCATCGCCCACTTCGTTGGCACTCAGGCGAACTGGAACCGTTGCACCGACAAGCGCCGAGGGTGAAAAGTCAGTGCCCCCTTTAGCGCCGTGCTTGTTCTTGCCGCTTCCCAGGGTACCCGTACGCCCGGCGCCTGCGCCATGGACTTCCAGGTATGCCCGCTTTTTATCCACCAATTTCTGAGCCCGCAGTCGCGGGTCTTCTGGCTGGGCCCGGTCACACCAAACAGTCGCCTTCTGCCTCCGCATCAAAGCGACGTATCCCAGCTGGGCGTTGGCCGAGCGCGATGATGTGCTTCGACGAATATCCGACACATTACCACTATAGTACATATTCGGATTATTGCCGGTGGAGCTAGTGGAGGTGGTTGCACTGGATAGGCGTCGCGAAGGTGGATAGGGGGCCGCGGCCGTCATGGAATGGTGTGGGGAGGGACCAGTAGAGTGCTGCTGTTGCTGGCCCATGTAGGGTATAACGTGGGAGGAGGATGTTCGTCGACGGTTGTGCGCGATGGCGGCAGTAGACGGGTGAGGGGCAAGCTGGTGGTGGTGGGCCCCTTCGTAGGACTGGTAGGGAAATCCAGATTGCATCCCCGCGACCGGCTTTCGAGCCGGCGGCGGTTGATGGATCGGCAGACGGTAATCAGTCATGCTGGGTTGTTGAAGCTGCACACCGGCCATCTGGCGACTCCTATCGGACGGTACCCGCAAGATCGGAGCGAATGGTTGGTGTTGTTGCCCAGGACAAAAGCTAGGCGGGTGATGGGGAAGAAACGATTCACCACACCGATAAACGAGGCAGAGTCGGAGTGAAAAACAGTCTCGTGAGGACGAGAAGTCAGACAGCCGACAAGTTCAATCTGCCGGTGAGGATGCGAAGTGCGGCGACCGGCGGCTCCGTCGTTGTACCGGACAGGCAACGGATTCCGGGAGGGGACGCGAAAGAGGGAGACAGAGCGGCTGACCCGATACAGTAGAATGCGGTATCGGTGATAGGCCTTAAGAGAGGATCTACCAAGACTCGAGAGGCGCTTAGGATGGAGAAGTGGTGAGAGTGTGCGTGCGAAGGATGTATGAAGAAAATGAGTTTGGCAAAAAGAGCGGTGCTTAAGCAACCAGATAGACAAGCCAGACAGACAAGCCAGACAGACAAGCTGGCTTTCCTTCCGCCACTTCGTGCACACGAGACCTGGCGGGTACCCAATTTCACCAAGTCACACCTGCAGGGGACATCGATTGAACGGTCGACGGCACTAGTTGATGTTTTATGATAGTGAGAGCAAAGAAAGCAATCTTTACAACCGCCAACAATTGCAACACACACGAAAGGACGAGGGGGGTTTCAATGGATTCGAAGTAGGGCGAGGATCAGCCAGGGGCAGCACGGGAGGGGGGGAGATTGAAGTCGAGACGAGATATATAGACCGGGAAGGGAGAGGGAGAGTCGAGAAGTGAAAGGCTAGAGGAAAAAGAAAGACTCCGAAAGACTGGATGGGAAATGAGGAGAGTAAAAGAGAGTGAATAATAACAGGACGATGGTGAGAGAGGGGGGGGGAAGAGGCGATGATCGATCGGGGAAGATGAGAGAAACAGAGGAAAAGAGAGAAAAGCCCCAGTGGACGGTGGTACCGAATACGATTCGATACCTGAGCCTCCTCGTACCTCGTAATTTCCTAGTCTCTGCTGATAAGTACCGACGAAAGTCAGCCAGCGTTGGACACACAGCCACAGATCAACCCACGGCTGTCTTGGGCAGTTGCTCTTTCTTTCATTCTTTGCAGAGATGGGGCCTTGGATGAATCCCTTTCATTCGTCTTGTAAGAGTTATAGATCCTCTTTCTTTCTGTCTCCATTCTATTGTTTCAGATGACGACAAACGAGATTGCAGAGTTCTAAGAGGAGTGTAAAGAAAATTTGACTGCGCCACAACCCGCACGTGGGAACGCAAGCGGGATTCTATCTTGACTTTTGTGTACTTCGTAGTCCATACCTCTTTAGTACAGTACACCCGCAATACCAGACATACCGGGCAGGATACCTGACCTGGCAATCTACGGAAGATACCGTCGCTTTTGCCCGTAAAGTACATGTACGGTAGTAGTCGATGCTAGGAACCGGATGGTCGACCCAAGCTTCAGATGCACAACTACCCAGATTCGGGGCAAATGAATGACGTGCCTGACTCCACTACTGAAACACTCGGAAGGCCGGGAATGAAGATTTCTTCCCCATGGTTGACTGGATATGGAGAGGGGTTTCACGGAGAGAGTCAGTCCTACTCAGACTTTCATCTCAGTATCTCAGTCCGTCATGGATCAATGCTGCACTATTCTGTTGGTATGGTTACATCCATGGAGGCGCTCTCGCATGGACATCCAAATGTCGGCTGGGAGCACTTACTGACTTGCTTACTGTAATTAGAGCAGTAGACTAGAGTCCATAATCAATTGAATAATAATAATAAATGGTCCCATGTTTGTTCTCTTCTCTCCAGTTTTTCAGGTGCCCACTTCTCCCATTGATTGATTGATTCATTCATTCATTCATCCATTCTCATTCCCACTCACCGTTGTGACCCTAACTCTCCGGTAAAGAAAGGTACCGTACACAAGGCTGCTGGGATTTGAGTCGGAGACGAGTTCCGCAGTGTAATTGTGTATTGAATGGTGACGTGACTATGACCATGATCAGTTACTAATGTACATCCAGTAACACATCTTGGGTACTGCGAGTAAGGTTGCACAGGCGGAGAAATCTTCGATAGGCATTTTCGGATCGCCCTGATCAACACTTGTCAACCATGTTTATCTGATGGATTTGTGTAGCCTCATTCATGACTACCTTAGGTACATAGTACATTCCTACCACCTCTCTTGACTACTGAAAGACCATGAGAAGTAAAGTCGTGATATGCCGTCATTCTTTGGCAACTCGAACAATCATTTCAGACGGCCTCCATTTATTGGATCATTCTTGACATCTGGTGGAATCCTAGATTGTCTAATTGTTTGTCAACAGAAGAAGCCGAAAGAACCCTGGAACAATGAGCACTAGATACTGTCTCCAAAGAAAAGCCGATGAAAACGGAAAGTGTCTTTCTTCGTTGACCCCACCGGCGTTACATTCCAGTAAGTTACTAAGTTAAGTTAACTAGCCTAAATTAGTTACAGAAGTCAGTCTCCAAGCTAACTACTCCGGACTGAGGGTCACATTCAGCTGGCCACCGAACCGTATCTTTGCTGCATTGCTCCCAATCGCATCCGGCAATGGAGCCACGCGACAACGGTTCTGCAGCAGTCATAGATTTGTTGATGTACATGAGTACGACGAAAGTAGACATTCATAACCACGGATTCTACTATGTATGATGCGGCCTCGATCGGAGATACCCGCTACGGGAATTGATAAATTGACTGACTCAAATCGCGCATCGAACGAGGGAGACTGTTCCCACGCCCCATGGTTACCGTACTACTGAGTACAACGGAACGAAGCTTGCTGCAACAGCCAACAATGCGATTATCGCCGGGGAAGCCGACGGTCAGCCCTACGCTCACTCAATTGATCTGGCGTACAACCCCACCCTCAAGAAAAACAAAAACAAAACACAATCTGATCCTTACAACAGATCAACGCATCATTGATTATCAATACCACATCCCAAGTGAGTAACAATTGATAAGACATCTTAAAATACCTCATTCCACACTCACAGCTTCGATTCTCCATCTTCAAGCCGCACAAAAGCCCCGTCGGGCCTGACATCATAATCCCGGCCTTGTTCCCAACCCAACCATGTCTTCAGGGTCTCTTGTCCTCCGGTCCCGGGTATCAGACCACCGCCAGTCCACCCTCCATCGTCGGTCGGGATGGGTAGTCCCGGGGTATCGGCGAGATGCACCACAGGGCGTAGCTCGTAGCCACCCGCCTGCAGCTCATCCGGGTCCAACACGGGCGTGGCGCAGGCATCGGTCCCGTCGAATACGGTCTCCCACTCAGCTCGCGTCTTTTCCTGGAAACGCTTGGCGAACGCAGCACGCAGTGCCGGCCAATTGTCCTTATTGTCTCGCGGTGGCAGCTCCTTGGGATCAAACCCGAGCCCTTTCAGGAGCGCCTCGTAGAATTGTGGCTCAAGAGCTCCCACCGCGAAGCACTGGCCCGCGTCCTTGGTTTCGTAGGTGTCGTAGAATGGACTCCCCCCATCCAGTATATTCTGGCCGCGCGGGGCATCCCAGGTGGGCGTCTGGCGGCCCAGTCGAGGGAACGAGGCCAGATACGCGGAGCCATCGACCATGTTAGCCTCGACGATCTGACCGCGGCCGGTCCGCTCCCGCGACAACAGCGCCAGAAGTATACCCTGGAAACAGGTCGCCCCGCCGCCGGCAAAGTCTCCTACAAGGTTACCGGGGGCGTAGGGTCGCTCATTGGACCGGCCAAGCATGGACAACACCCCGGACACGGCAATGTAATTAATGTCATGTCCAGCCATGTCCTTATATTTCCCATCGCGCCGAAACCCCGTCAACCGTGCTACGATCAAACGCGGGTTGTGTTTCAGCAGGACGCCCGAGGGGTCAAGGCCAAGGCGCTCCAAAACTCCCGGGCGGAAGGGGTCGATCAGGACATCGGCCATTGCCAGAATGGAGAGGAGAACTCTATGGGAGGCAGCATCGCGGAGATCTAAAGGGATGGACGTCTTGTGGCGGGTCAATTGATCCGAGCTCGGAGCCTGGGGTCGATCAATCCGTAAAACAGATGCGCCGTAGTCGGCGAGGAGTAGACCGGCGAATGGACCTGATATACGAGGGTCAGTGGGCAGAAGGGAGGGACCGAGATAGAGATATGGTATGGGACGCACCAGGAGCTAGGCCCGCCAGCTCAACCACCCGGATTCCCGTCAGCGGCGTAGATGAGGATGCGGACATGGTAAGACAGCAGCAACTCTTGGGGGTTATCACTCTAGTCGACCGCGTGGGGTTTCGAATTCAAGGAGACTCGGGCAAGATATGCGCCTAGTATTTTCGGGCAGATATGGGATGTAAGATGTGGCGAGCAATCATTAACGGAGAGCCATTGACTACATCTTCTCCGCACGCCGAGGCCGAGGTCCGGAAGGTGGGGAAGAGGAGAGAGCAGAGAAGGGAGTGAAGAGGAGGTGAGTATGTGTAACCTATAGCTGGCTGTTTGTTCTGAATGCTTTATGTTGTGTATTTCAGCTTCTGATGTCATCCACCAAGCATGTTAGCTCAGGGGAAGAGCGCCGGGCTCATAACCCGGAGGACCCTGGATCGAAACCAGGACATGCTAAGTATTTCTTTTTTTGTTTCTTGTTGCCCACCCTCTTTTTACCCCTCAGCTTGTCTGCTCTCAAACTGTTCCTTGTCATCTTCAACACAGACAGGCGTGTTTTTGCTTTTAATATTGTCGCTCTCGCTCCCTTTCATACTGCTATATAACCTATGTTCGCGTTCGGTGGTTGAGCCCTTGCAGTGGACGTGGTCATGGTCAGCCATCTGCTCGCGGCTATATATCCCATAGTACTATCCCACCTCGATCAAACAGCCACACCTCCAGTTAATCCCAACGCCCAAACCAAAAAAACAAACACACACACGTATTAACAATACGCGACACAGCCTGATAATAATTTCCCGTAATACCAGGCAAAATGAACCATCTCCAATAAGCAGCCACGCACTAGCGCGTCGACCGACCCGGGAGCCTTCCGTCGCCTATCATTTGAGCATGCCTCGAGGGGCCAAAAGTACCTCGGCAGCACGCCAACGCAAGTAAGCAGCCCACCAGCACGACCGTGACAGGACCGTGCTGGATGCTTCTTCAAGTTAGGCCGGCGAACTTTTGGAACCAGTTCCGTTCATTTTCCAATCCAACCCCAACAACCCCAGCAAACCCTGGCCAGATCACGCGAGAGTGAGACCATTGTGGAAATCGGTATGTTACCATTGCCCCATTGACTACGTATCAGGCGATCGTAGCCTCCCAGGTCGCTGGAGTCAGGCCCGTATGTCCGGCTTGATCCGTCTTGGCTCACTGCTTGGCTCGCTTCTACAATCGGTGGTAGGGGACGGATTTGGTTATATGGGTTTAAGGATCATGATTTCCTGAATAGGTTGATTGCGTATGAAACAAGAGAGAGCAGAAGGCACGCCCAAGAGATCGTTGCGTTGATGCGACAATATTAAATGTTGGTCCATCGGACATCGTTGGTCATTCATTTCAAACCGATAATGGGTAATGTGAAGCAGTATACCCCGCCATTATGTGAGAGGTTATACAGAATATAAGAAGAGAAAAGAGTAGAGACTCGGAGAAAAGAGCTCTTTACAAGGTAGTCAGCAGAAGCAGGGCAATAGTGCTGAGAGCCCCAGCCCCATGTTTGAAGGCAGCCAATCGAGGAGCTGCACCAGTGAACACTGGCGATACACCCCCCTGTGTATGGCCAGGTACCACCGATCCGGATAGGCCACTCGCAGAGGGATGAACGATGAGTGTCGACGAAGGGCGAACATCCGCGGCTCCCGCAGTACCAGGTTGGCTGGGAGGTGCCTGACTTGGAGATACAAGAGCAGTGGATGTGAAGTGAGGGATCACATTCACCGAGGTCGAAGATGCACCAAGCCCCGTTGACCCTCCACGGACAGCATCGACACCCTCAGGATTGCCAGGGCGGATGCCTGTCGCCGCTACGACAGTGCTTACAGGCACTGTGATAGTCACTGTAGTCGGCGTCGGCCCGCACTCGGTACAGACAGAAACCGTGGTTGTCCAGCCAGACAGGGAACCTGAGACAGCGGTCGGTGATGTCTGCCCCGACGAAGAGGTGATAGCTGGCCGAGTTAGAGTAACTGTAGTCGGTGTCGCAGCACAGTGTGTGCAGACCGTGACCGTCGTGGTCCATCCCTCGGGGATTTCAACAGTCGTGGTGAAAGCCTGGGAGGCTGAAGCGCCAGTCACCCTGACGGGAGCAATGGCTGTGTCAGCACCTGGAGAACCTGGGACGCCAGGGACTGTGGCGAGGGCAGTAGCAGTTGCAGCGGCAGCAGCCGTGACAGGACAGTAGGTGGTCGTGTAAGTCGTAGTGATGGTCGTAAAGCCCTCGGGACAGATATCAATGTACGAGGTTACAATGACTGTGGTCGTAGTCGCTGGTTCCAGCGCAGATCCGACGGAAGACACAGAAGTGGCTCCAGGGCCAGCAGTGATACCTGGGGTAATGATTGTAAAAGCAGCACTATCAGTGGATGTAGCACTGATGGGCACTGCTGTTGGCTTGCCTGTCTGGTCTGACACATTGCTGACAGCGTGAGTTGTGCCCGACGAAGAAGCCGTGCTTCCTTGGCCAGACTGATTTGGGACCGTCAAAGTGTTTGAGCTCACCGTGGAGCTCGTAACACCAGACCCATGGGGGTTTCCTGGATTCGCGGACGAAGAGGCATCGCTACCGGAGATAGGAATACTGGTTGCACCTGCGCTCGAGGAAGACTCCGTGCCCGATGTAGTGCCGGCCTGCGAAGCGGTCGACACCAACTGAGTGTTAGAGAGAACCGAGCCTGGGATCGTTCCTGAGACCGATGGAACAGAGCCCCCGGGCTGCACTGTCGTTACCGTCGAAGCAGCTGTGCTGGATCCGATGGGCGGGCCGGTGAAAGTGCCAGTCCCAGACGTGACGACTGAAATTACCGACGTGACGGAACCCACAACGGAGCCCGAAGAGTGAGATTGACTATTGGAAATGGTAGTCTCCACACTAGAGGAAGCAGAAGCCACGATGCTAGAAGCCCCAATAACCAAGCTCGAAGGCACAGACACCCCCGAGGTGACAGGTGAGCCCGTAGAAGAAACCGCGGAGCTCGAGATGAGCGATGCAGTAGACAGTTGTGGCGCACCGGGGGACACCTGGCCGGATGCACTGGGAACGACGGAAGAGCTCAAAGTCTCAGAAGAGCCTGGAGTAGCAATGATTGAAGAGGATGGCCCGGGAATGACAGGTCTGCTCGTGATCACAGAGAAACTAGACACCGCAGGAGGGCTCACCCCAGAGGAGCTATGAGAGCTGGTAGCCAAAGACGATGTGGCGGCAACTGGACCGGAGACCGAAATCGAGCTGGAGGGCGCGCTGGACGCGTCAGGCACACTGGAGACAACAGGACGGCTTGTCACAACAAGACGGCTAGAAGCCAGAGACGAGCTGGAGACAATAGAGGAACTAGGAATAATAGGCGAGCTAGAGGGCACAGACTTGGTTGTAATAACGGGTGTGACAGAGGTGATCGTTGAGCTGGTAGCCGCAGAAGAGCTAGGTGCCAAGGGAGTGTTGGGCATCACAGGCGAGCTGGATGAACCGGAGGAACCTGATACTGTAGGTGGTGTAGAGACCACAGAAGAGCTAGACACCACAGAACTGACCGACATCACAGGGGTGCTCACGCCCGTGCTGGCAACAACAGAGCTGCTTATTACAACAGAAGCACTGGAAACCATAGGGCTGCTGGACACCGCAGATGAGCTCGAAACAACAGAAGCAATGCTCGACAGGGTAGAAGATCCCGAGCTAACAGAGTTAGACACCACGGGGGCACTAGACACCACAGAAGAAGTAGACACCGCCGAAAGGCTTGAGACCGCAGAATGGCTTGAAATCGTGGACGGGCTAGAGACCACTGTGGTAGTAGACACTGCTGAGGGAGTCGACACAGCCGAAGGAGTCGACACAGCCGAAGGAGTCGACACAGCCGAAGGAGT
>NW_020291342.1:0-6147 GCF_003184745.1 Aspergillus uvarum CBS 121591
GGGGGAGGTTCGGTATATTATATTGTTAACCGTCTTGTCTAAAGAGGCAGAGAAAGGAGTTCTAGCCAGAAGGGGGAGGGGAAGAGAGGGAAAGAGAGGATTATTATGGAGTAAAATTAGATCTCGAGTCAAGTCGGTCGGCGATTCGCAATGATGCACGTCCCTCAATGGATCTTTTATTTCCTACTGAAAGAGATCGACCCGATGAGATGGATGACTGAATGAATGGATGAATGGATCATGACATGGGGGGACGGAAGTGTGGAGGGGCAATGGTAAATCTTCAACATCATATCATGGGTCATCAACATCATCATCATCATCATCATCATCATCATCGGTTGCTGCTCAACTGTTCTGCAGTACATGGATTGATTTGCTTTTGACGTCAGGCCCGAAGCGCTGCGGTGGAGTTACGGCGTTTAGTTCCCTTCAGCAGCAGCAGCAGCAGCAGCAGCAGTCAGTATGCCAACAGCCACACACCCACGAGGTACATCTGAACCTCCGGCATACGACGGAAGGTAAAGTAAAAAGAAAAAAAAATAAAAGACCAAACAGAAAGCCCCCAGAAGCCAAAAAGGTCATGGTTAGGTCGCATCATCCGGGGGAAGAGTATGTAATCGACTCTTTTGGGAAGGGGGAAAACCATTGGAACTCCTTTTTCTCCCCTCGGGACAGTCCAGGTACATTTCCAGTTCCCCCCAAATATCAGGTCAAAGTAGGCGACAAAAGCCGCAAATGCCACCTCGAGTCTTGGCTCGGTGTCTGGACCGTCTGGATCGTCGATTCTTTCTAATCAATAGGTAGTGAAGAAAGACACTCCGATCAGGGGTAGCACAGTTATGTACAATGAAGCATTTTCTCAGTGGAAAGAGCGCCCGCCGTTGTGAGGCGGAAGAAGTGCACATAAACATAAATCAAAACCCATCATGGATGTCAACCCAATTGCACATTCCTGACAGTGGGAATCGGCATAAAATATCCGGTGTCGGACCGAGCCAGGGGAAGCAAAGAGGGGGGGGGGGAGGTGAGTAACCAAAGAAAGCGAATTATGCATCAGGGGGAGCGGTGATTCTTTTTCTTCCCCCCCCCCGGGGCAGATCATTAAATTATCCCGACTCCTACTTTTCCTCATCACGACGCGGTCTCCGGTCTCTACGGAGTTACATTGACAGCACGGAGTAGAGGGACTGTACCGTACTATGTGGTAGCCTCGCAAACCGCTACTTAAGAGAAGAGCGCCGACCCTTTATAGTAAATTGCTGCCCCCTGGTCTATGCGTGCATGCCATATGGGATTTTGATTAAAACCCCTCAATTGTCAAACGGTAGTTCGACGGGAAGTTTCTCTAGCTTCTTCTCGTGACAGCCACGAGGGAGGAGAGTCTAGTCTAGTAGACTATTGATTGATTGATTGATTTTGATTAGGTGGGCATTTTTTGCAACAGCCGAACGGCCTTGACTCTTTCGAGTCTTTCTGCAGTGAAGGCCCCATCGACCATCGGGGATAGTTGCCCGTGGAAATGAAATTGGACTGGAGCTCAACTGGAGAAAAATCCAAACGAAATTAACGAGGATTAGGAAATAAATGGGGAGGCCTAGCCGGTGGGAACAATATTAATTTACTCCGAGTCTTAGACAGTAAGACTATTTGTTCGCTAGACTTCGAGAGGGTGGAAACCGTGACAAGTTGGGATGGGCCCCGGACGGACATCGAAGCCCGAATGGTTTAGCTTCTAGTGCGATCGGAAGAGAGAAGGAGAAGATGGACTGACTGACTTGACTGACTGATTGACTACCACTCAGTCACTCACTCAACTCCAACTCAGCTAAGAGCAACCAACTCAAGGTTCTGGATCGCAGTCGCCAGAAGGTCTCGTCTCTCACGTCATGACATCAGCTGATTTTCCGGGGAAAGGGCCTTCCTTGCAACAGTGACAAAAGTCACCGTCAACCACATCATCACATCATCCATTTTTGACATTATGTACATCCATCATCATCATCATCATCCATCCATGCATTTTTTTTTTTTGCCTCTTGGGGCATGGATGACGACGATGAACGGGTGATCGGGCATGACGAAAGCGGCCATCTGCACTTCTCCTTTGGAACCCGGTGGGGACCGCCACGTCCTGATCTGGAATCTGTCGGAGCCGATCTCCCGGTGTCACGTGTGAGCTTGGACCCGAGCGGGCTTAGTCTGCTCCAATGATCGGCCTACCAGGAGGGGGGGGGCTGGCTGACTCAGCTGATGGTCGGGTTGATCGGCCCTTTTGCTGACCTAATTGGATGATCCCTTCACGAACCGTAACCCCTCTTCCATTCTCTGTAGCCCCAGAACAGCCTTACCTTGACACTGGCTGCATCATCAATCAGATAACATCATCGCTGTCGACATCATATCGGGACTATCCTGAAGATAGAGTTAGGGAGGCGTCTCGGTCTGATCAAGCCTCAGTAGCCGTGGACAGGCTCAGCACCTACGATTCACATGCAGGGCACACATCAAGAAAACAAAATAGGCACCAGCGTCATACCCAACCAACTCCACAATGCGATTTACACAGACCACCACAGCAACGCGCGTACACTTGCCCACATTACCCATCCGCTAACATCAGAAACGAAGATTACTACCCACATGCAAAAAGGTATATACGGTCGGGGGTCAAGAAGTCGAACAAGTAAATACATAGGTGCCTGCGGCCATATGCCGGAGTGAGGGAGGGCAACGAATAAGAAGTAAGGGGAATAAGTAAATTAGTTTTGGATGAGGAAGACCATTAACTTCCGACGCTCTCTCCCTCCCTACAATACTCCTTGCGACAGCCGTTGCTCCATCTGCTTGGCCAGGGCTTGCGGCACGGCTTCTTGCGTGGCGCGGATAGTGACTCGGTACATCTGTAATTGGTCAGTCGGTCGTCAATCAACTTCAGTAAAGCGAATCTTACCTTCCGCTCATAGTTGGGCTCCAGTCGCAGAAGACAGCCCGTCTTCCCGTTGACAAACTGATAAACCGCGCAACCCACAATGTTCTTTCCGTTGGGATCGACGTTGTCCAGGATCTTCCAGCCAAATCCTTCCACCACCCGCCGAGTGAACGCTTCGCTCACATCCTTGGCCCGCGCCGCCACTGCAAAGGTATTCTGCGCCTCCAGCGGTCCTCCGCCAATCTGCCGCCACCGTTTGAAGAAGTCTTCGGCAGACAGCGCCGATGGCTCCATGAACCGATGCATCAGGATCGGCAGCTGCAGCGTGTAGGCCTGGAGTGCGCCAGCCAGGTACGAGATGCGAATCGTGGGCGCATCCGTGAATGGCCCGTGCGATTCCACCAGCAGCGTTTGCTGCGTTTGCCCGGCCGCCGGCACAGACGGCTCGGGCAGACTTTTCGTGTCAAGCTTCAGATTCGGGGCAGCGCGGTTGTCCAGCGTGGTCGTGAGTGATCCGACCGGGTACGAGGACTTGTTGGAAAGGTAGAT
This sequence comes from Aspergillus uvarum CBS 121591, assembly GCF_003184745.1. Classification (NCBI taxonomy): domain Eukaryota; kingdom Fungi; phylum Ascomycota; class Eurotiomycetes; order Eurotiales; family Aspergillaceae; genus Aspergillus; species Aspergillus uvarum. Next base: position 3,482 of record NW_020291342.1, read on the forward strand.
CTTCACCACCCCCATATGGCCCCGATATTCCGATCGCAGGCCGACCTGAATCTGCGCATCCTCAAAGAGCACGCCTTCGTCGTTGAAGTATAGTTTATTGTAGCCGACATCCCAGTCGGGCGTCAGATGGGCGGCGCTGGCCATGTTAGGAGCAGCAGGGGCGCTGAGATCCAGCCCCGCCAAGTCGCCAGACGCACTGGGTCCTGCAGCTGATCCGTTCGTCCCCGTCTTTGTGCCGTTGACAATCGTGGTGAAACTGCGTTTCAGTCCCGTGTTCTGCGCCATCAGCATCTCCTTCTGGTCCGCATTGGCATCCTTGCCGCCCACCACCCATGTCTTCTTCTCCGTCGCGCCCGCCGTTTTCTGGTGGAGACGGGAGAGCAGGATCGAGGCTCGCTCGGAGAAGGGGGGCATCTCATCGCAGACTGTCCGGAGCAGATCGTCCGTGGGAAGCGTCGCCAGCGACAGATACTCAAAGGCACGCTGCTGTAATTCGGAGTCGGGAGAATGGCTGTACAGGCGGAAAATGTGCAGAAGTTGGGGTTTGATTTCGGGGAAGAGGTTGACAAACTTGATGAATGATGACAGGATCATGGCCCGCGTGTTGTCGGTGCTGGTGATCATCTTCGCCTGCAGTGCCAAAAATTGCTCGATCGGGCTCGAACCCTGACTGTCAGCAATCAGGTGGCCGAATTCACCCAAGACATAACAACCGATCTTCACCAAGCTCTCATGGCAGTCGGTCTTCAAATATCCAAGGAGGTTGTGTGCCGCGTAAGCCTGGAGTTCTTCGTTGTTGGTCACGATCTGAATTACACGCTGCCATACTTCCTCGTTGACGTGGTCACCGGCCAACGACAGCAGCTTGAGTGTCATGTCGATGTACCACTGGGCATCCGTAGCGTATTTCTCCGTGAGAATGGCCACCTTCAAGACCATTTCCTCTCGGATCGCATAGTCGGCAGTTTGGAGATAGCGTAACAGCTCGTTCACGATTGGGCCAGCATTGGTCGTGTCGCACATACTGTATACTAGATCCAGACCCTTCCGCCGAACACTGATATCGCGATCTCGCAAGGAGCCAAGAATGATACTCTGGTGCTTCTTGATGGGATCGAGGGTCTCCGCCCGAGCAGCGAAGTGCGTCAATGCTTCCAACCCTAGATAGCGGACGTTTGTCTCGCGAGATTGGATGTACTTTCCTAACCGAGCAGAGATCTGTAGCATCAGACTATGCTCGGTGTCCAGGTGGATAAGAAGGTTGATGGCTTCGAAGAGGACCGCATTCTGGGCGTTATTCTGCTGAACGTTCTTGGGCGCATCCATAGCGGAATTCATGATCTGCTGCAGAGACTCTCGAATGATCTCGCGGACATGGGTGTCGCCTGGCGTTCGGTTAGCATGAAGGGATCACGCAGCGAATCGTTGGTATGATCACAAACCTGAGGGAGGGTAGTACTGCAGCAAGCGTAGTAGCTTCACTTGGATCCACGGGCATGGAACACGGTAGTAGAGGTAGTCGGGCGCAATATCATTGTCGACCACAATCCTTTTCAGTCTGAAAGCAGCCTTAACATAACACCCTGCGTATTCCTCCGGCTTGTCCTGGGCCAGTGCCATGACCAGCGATGTCACCGACAGAGTGACGCCCATGTCGGGATCGTCCATAATGGAGATTATGCGTTCCGCCCACTCGGCCTGTACAATGCCCGGGTACTTGCGATACAATCGGAGAAGGGTAAGGGCGGCCTTCTTCTTCACGAAGGCTTTGGAGGTCCTAGTTACGAGAATCAGCAACCCATTCTAACACCATCAAGATTCCCCTCCCCTGAGACCACCAGGCAATCAACTTACGGCGAAATCAGTAACCGGTGCACATCCGTCGAGAGCGCCTCGCCCATCTCCCGCCCACCGACGTTAGCCACCGCATGGAGCGCCAGACAGTTATTCAGCTCGTTGTGGTCCAGCAGATCCTTCCGAATACTGTTGACCACCAGGTGGAGGAGTTCGTGCTGCTCGTGCAAGAACAAAGTCACCGCCAGATACCCGATCTGCTTCTCGGAGTATTTGGTGGAGGAGATGAGGTTGACGGCCTCCAGGTGACCGAAATCGACATCGTAGCCCTGAATGTAGACGTAGAGCAGCTTGCAGACGTATTTCTTCTTCTGGTACCCGTTCAAGCTGCCGCCCTTGAACTTCTGGCGGATGTTGGCCAACTCCTTGTTCACCCGCTTCTCTTCCAGCTCGCGCGCTCGTGCATTACGCAGGTCGGCGATGAACTGGACCAAACCCCGCATGGACGACATGTTGGGCGACGGAGTACGGGACGAGGAATATTAGAAAATAAGTGATTATAAGGAGCGATGGGTGCGGATTAGAGGTGCGAAGGCCAGTTAAGATGCTGGCTTGGCTGCAAGAAGAGGATAGATTGAGACCAGTCGTTCCGTCAGTCGGTCTCTCTCGGACTCGGGTCGAACGGGGTGGGCCTATTCACTGCGTCCGTCCGTTGCATGCAGTTGTCGCTGCGTGATGGAACAATGCGGGGAGGTTCGTCGGTTTGATTTGTGTTTCTCCGCTCAGTATCTTTGGAGTGCATGGAACATGGCGTGGAATGCCGATGTGGAGAGCGAGCGGAGATCTAGAGGAGGAGAGGAGGAGGGGGGGGG